>NC_139674.1:1469200-1476700 GCF_951799395.1 Argentina silus | reverse complement strand
CTCACACACACACACACACACACCCACACACACACACACACACACACACACACACACACACACACAACAAAGACAATGCGATAAGACCTGGGGACCAGTGCAGGGATTTGAATCTGGGACGTCAGAGTGGTGTGAGGTGTCCCAAGAGTCGGAGACGTACTGTAGGCTAGGGTAGAGTACACACACCCACACACATACACACACACACACACACACACACACACACACACACACACACACACACACACACACACATACACTTGCAGGTGGTGGGAGGTTGCAGGATGGGGGGTGGGGGAGGGGGGGGGGGGTTTAGGCGGTGTGTTACTCACAGACTTGCGTATGTTGACGCGGGGCTTGGGGATGGGCTTGTTGGGCTTGTTGTCGAAGCTCTCCGGGAGGGTGGAGGAGCCGTGGCCGCTCTTCCTGGCCTGCAGGGCCAACTGGTACGCCACCTCGAAGGCCTGGCCCAGGGTCAGGATGATCTCGTATGCCAGGTTCTGTCACACACACACACACACACACACACAAATATCACATGAATACACACACACAGACACACAGACACACACATGTATGGACACACACACACAGACACACACATACACACACGCACACGCACACGTACACGCACACACATGCACATGCACAAATTAATAACATCATCAACCCTTTTTTGCCCAATGCCAAATCGGCCATTCCCTACTCCCTATGCTCGTGTGGACATGAGAACATTTCAGGTCATTTAAGGTATATGGAAGGTATTTTGCTCTTGTTCTGAACCCAGGAGGTTACTTCTCCTCCTCACAGACAGGGGGTGCTCTGTTTATACTCACCACGTCAAAGGCAGTGAAGACGTGGCAGTAGTGGTGGCTGGACTTGAGGTCTTTGGTGATGTAGGCAAATGTGGACAGGTCCTCTGGGTCCTGGGCAGCACATGAGATGTTGCGTATCTCATGCTCTGCGATGATGTTCTAGAGAGACAGGAAGTGTGTGAGAGGGCTCTTAAGAGAGAGTTTGTGAGATGCAAGGAGGGTCAAGTCCTGCAGCAAAGATGTGTTGCTCCCCTAAGTGTGTGTTGCAAATTCTTCATTGCATTGTTCTGCACACAGAGTTGAAAAGAAGGTCTCTCATGAGTTTCTGTTTCAAAGCTAAAGAGGTTTTAGGAGGAAGATAACCAAGTTGTTGTGAAAAGGCTTGGCTGCTGTGAGTGTTGGAGTGGGTGTCAGTGTAATAATAATGTCAGTCTTTATCAAGGACTGGTGATCTTTGTTCATGGTGAAACCTCTTGGTTTTGATTTGACAGTGTCATTCAAGACTACAAGACATACTATACACTCACCGGCCACTTTATTAGGTACATCTGTTCAACTGCTCGTTAACGCAAATATCGAATCAGCCAATCACATGGCAGCAACTCAATGCATTTAGGCATGTAGACATGGTCAAGACGACCTGCTGAAGTTCAAACCGAGCATCAGAATAGGGAGGAAAGGTGATTTAAGTGACTTTGAACGTGGCATGGTTGTTGGTGCCAGACGGGCTGGTCTGAATATTTCAGAAACTGCTGATCTACTGGGATTTTCATGCACAACCATCTCTAGGGTTTACAGAGAATGGTCAGAAAAAGAGAAAATATCCAGTGAGCGGCAGTTCTCTGGGCGAAAATGCCTTGTTGATGCCAGAGGTCAGAGGAGAATGGCCAGACTGGTTCGAGATGATAGAAAGGCAACAGTAACTCAAATAACCACTTGTTACAACCAAGGTATGCAGAAGACCATCTCTGAACGCACAACATGTCGAACCTTGAAGCAGATGGGCTGCAGCAGCAGAAGGGTGAGGCTACGAACTGAGGCTACAATTCGCACGGGCTCACCAAAATTGGTCAATTTCTGCTGCGACATTCAGATGGTAGGGTCAGAATTTGGCATAAACAACATGAAAGCATGGATCCATCCTGCCATGTATCAACGGTTCAGGCTGGTGGTGGTGGTGTAATGGTGTGGGGGATATTTTCTTGGCACACTTTGGGCCCCTTAGTACCAATTGAGCATCGTTTAAACACCACAGCCTAACTGAGTATTGTTGCTGACCATGTCCATCCCTTTATGACCACAGTGTACCCATCTTCTGATGGCTACTTCCAACGCGCCATGACACAAAGCTCACATCATCTCAAACTGGTTTCTTGAACATGACAATGAGTTCACTGTACTCCAATGGCCTCCACAGTCACCAGATCTCAATACAATAGAGCACCTTTGGGATGTGGTGGAACGGGAGATTCGCATCATGGATGTGCAGCCGACAAATCTGCAGCAACTGCATGGTGCTATCATGTCAATATGGACCAAAATCTCAGAGGAATGTTTCCAGCACATTGTTGAATCTATGCCACAAAGAATTAAGGCAGTTCTGAAGGCAAAAGGGAGTCCAACCCGGTACTAGCAAGTAATTGGCCGGTGAGTGTATATTGGCTCTGATTTGATGATGCAATGTAAGATAATGCTAATGTTGTTATGCTGTTAATGTGGAGTGTCTTTATTGTTCATTTGACCCACATATAAGCAATGGGAATCAGACAAAGGTTGTCTACTGAATATACCACAAAAACAACTAGCCTGATTGGAAGGAAATTGACAGTCGGAAATTCAAGTGCTGGTGTAGCAGGTTAAAAACCACTCTGACACACAGAAACGTGTCGTTCCTGATGTTCTGTAGCAGCTGACTGGCTCTCACCTTGTTTGTGGCATCGATGAACTTGACTCCCTTGTAGGAGACAGAGAGAACAATAGTTGGAACCTTCTTCATCTGTTCTGTTGACTTCTAAGAGAGCAGAGAGAGAGAGAGAGTGAAGGAAAGAGAAAGGAAAGGAGACAAAGTTTACTTTTGATGCATTGTATTACGAAGCTGAAGCATAATCTAGAATTTATCACCAACATAAAAATGCCTTGCATAACATTCCTTTCCTTGGACTGCTCCACCACATCAGAAAAACTAATCTCAAAACCTAAAAACATTCAAGCTTATGAAATATGCTTACAACTAGGGGGTAGGGATGGGGGAGTCAGTGATGAGATTAGCACAAGCTTAGGTTAAAAGAGAGGGGGAAAAGCTTAGGTAAAAAGAGAGGGGGAATGGGTGGAGAGAGATAGAGAAAGAGAATGATGAGATCATGCACATCAGTCTATCAACCACTGCTTCCTTGATTACCTGAATCAATTCAAATCATCTGAAAAGGTCGGAGGTTATTCATTGACTTGAAAAACAAGGAACTGCAAATTACACTTTCAAAAACAATTGACCTGCTCCCTCGACGTCCAATAAAACGATTTAGCTCTGACACACATTTTTCGGCCACACCTTGTTGAATTTGCTCTGGATGTTTATTATTATTATTATTATTATTATTAATAATAATAATAATAATAATAATAATAATAATAATAATAATAATATAATATTAATAACAATAATCATATAATAATAATAATAATACTAAGAATAACCATAATAGATTAAATTTCTGTAGCGCTTTTCTAAGACCGAAAGGTGTTTTACAAAATTAAGTGATCAGCTGATTTGAGAAGATGAATCATTCAAGATGAATTATTGTAAAAAAATCTGTGTATCACCATTGCTTCATTTGTTTCACTGGTCTACAGTATAAATGTAGCCACTATATTTTGAGTGTGCTAACTGGTTTAAAATGTTTGCCCCAAATACGAATATAGTCTGGTAACTTTACAATTGTACCTGTCACTTGCAAAGTCTCTTGAGGATTCAAGTCCTTATCAACCAGCTGCTATTCTTAGAAGTTATTGAACAGGTTATTGAACAGGCCTGATAAACAGCACTTTCATTAAAAGGTAATAAATGTAATAAATAGAAATCTCCGCTGGACGAAAGCATCTCACCACTTTGTAACACACCACCCTCTGTCAACAGTGTTTTTCTTTCTCTTTTTCCATTGTTGAGATCAATATGCAGTATTGCAGCAGGGAATGGTGTGATTTAACACCAGTACCAACCTATACTGTCAATCCACCTGTCACAGGTTTAATATATTCAAAGGAGGCCTTATGAGTTCCTCTCCTCTCCACTCTCTCCCTCTCTTTCTAACCCACTCTACTCCACTCTGTCCCCTCCCCTCCACACCCTCTCTCTCTCTCTCTCTTTCTCTTTCTCCTGCCTCAGCATGCTTCTATATTTCTATTGCAGCAGAGCCCTGTCAAGTTCAGGGGCTTATGACAGCTGACACCAAAGCAGCACTACCACTACCAGACACCAGGATGGGGCGGCACTGGAGATGATATATTCATATAGGCCACAGTGATATCCACCCACTCTGATATACAGTTTATGGAGAGCAGAGGAAGAGGGTGGTGAGAGGACGGTGTGAGAAAGAGAGACTGATGAAAAGGCAGAGAACTAGAGCGATAGACAGAGAACCGGGCAGGGTGATGGACACAAGAAGAGAAGGATGGAAAAATGGGGGCGGTTGAAGAAATGATGGAAGAAAAAGTTGGTGGGAGAGATGGGTTATGGTGTGTGTGGGAAGTTGACAAAACCTAAAAAGTAAGAATCTAGCATCTGGTTGAAGGACCCTTGGTTTAATAATAAATAGACAACAGCAGCGTCTGGTGGATATGCATGTCACCGTCTGTGCAGTGAAGGTACACCACAGAGGGACAGCGAGAAAATTAGAAGGTGAGAAATAGAGAGAGAGAGAGAGAGAGAGAGAGAGGGAGGAGAAATGTCTCGGGTGTCTGCAGCATGTGGAGATGTTTGATCCCCTCAGATGTAACTAAATGGATAAATAGACAGAACAAAAGGAGGAGGGGAGGGGCAGAGGAGGGATAGAGCATGAATATAAATCATCATCCTCACTGCAGTATCTCCTACAACAGACAGAGCTGTGAGGGTTGTTTCAGTTCAGGTGGAGGAGAGGACAGGTGGGTACTCTGCCCTACTTTTACAGGGTTGAAGGAGTGACGCAGAGACAGGCCGTCTTACCCTCATCTTGGCACAGGCGTCTTGTGTGGACTCGGTCCCTCTTAGCTCCTTCACCAGCATCGACCCAAGATACTGTGGAAAAAGAACGCATACGACAACATTGACATTGAATTTCATCACACTGCTATTATATTATATTTTATATCAATTTATGGTTGTGTTATTTGACATGGATGTAACATTTGACCATGTGCATGCGATTGCCACAACAAAGACACTTCATAGTCACAATGTGATAGCCAGCATATGATAGCAAATGTCCAAATGTAGAACATCAAATTCCTGACATTATTCTCATTGGAAATGCTCTATGCTCAACATAAACAATCATCAATTACAGGATACTGTATCAACAGAATTCCACTCAAACAATGACATCACTTCCTGTCTGCTCAATGTGCTATATGTGTATATGGCGGGGAGACAGCGACAAAGAAGCGCATTGTATCTGAGGTGATTAAAACCACCTTCAGACTCCCTAGAGGAGCGTTAACATTGCTGGTGGCTAGTGAGTCGAAATGTAGGGGAGGTGACAAAGTGAGGATCTGGTTTCTGCTGACAGGCCTGATTTAAAAAAAGGATCCTTTTATGGGGACAGTGTTAATGGGGACATTAAGGGGACTCAATGGATGTGAGATTCACCGCTTAGAGTGTTATCCTCCCCCGCTTCAATGGCCAAAAGCCCCAAAGAGGATTTCTTATCAGGCTTTTAGCGTATTCATGTTTAAATATTTACCGCATATCTTACAGGCCACCCGACCCCAAATGCCTCAAAACCTGCTGGGAGCTTAATTCTACCCTAGAGAATCATTACACCTTACTGTACCTTACACTAAAGGGTAAGGATCAAGACACAGTGGAATAATGACCTTGTTCTCTGCATTATATTCATTACTCTTCAACTTGATTATTCCATGTTCATTATTCCACTGTGTATACATGTATATACATACAGTTGTGGTCAGAAGTTTACATACACGTGTAAAGAACATGTATGTCATGGCAGTCTTGAGTTTCCAATCATTTCTACAACTCTTATTTTTCTGTGATGGATTGATTGGAGCACATACTTCTTTGTCACAAAAAACATTCATGAAGTTTGGTTCTTTTATGAATTTATTATGGGTCTTCTGAAAATGTGACAAAATCTGCTGGGTCAAAAATATACATACAGCAATGCTAATATTTGGTGGCCATTTTCACCTCAATTAGACGCTTTTGGTAGCCATCCACAAGCTTCTGGCAAGCTTCTGGTTGAATCTTTGACCACTCCTCTTGACAGAATCGGTGCAGTTCAACTAAATTCGTTGGCTTTCTGACACAGACTTGTTTCTTCAGCACACTCCACATGTTCTCGATGGGGTTTAAGTCAGGACTTTGTGAAGGCCATTCTAAGACCTTAATTCTAGCCTGATTTAGCTATTCCTTTACCACGTTTGATGTGTGTTCGGGGTCATTGTCCTGTTGGAACACCCAACTACGTCCAAGACCCAACCTTCTGGCTGATAATTTTAGGTTTTCCTGAAGAATTTGGAGGTAATCCTCCTTCTTCATCATTCCATTTACTTTCTGTAAAGCACCAGTTCCACTGGCAGCAAAACAGGCCCAGAGAATAATACTACCACCACCATGCTTGACGGTAGGTATGGTGTTCTTGGGGTGAAAGGCCTCACCTTCTCTCCTCCAAACATATTTCTGGTCATTTTCTGGTGACTTTCCTGACTTGTTCAAGTCAATGATGCGCTTTTTCAGATCCGTGCTGAGCTCCTTAGACTTTCCCATTGTAGCGTTTCTGGCTGAGTGTAATGAGTGTGTCAAACGAGCCCTATTTAAATGGGCTGAAATAAGTCACCAGCTGTAGTCAATCATAATCACTCATAAGAGGCCATGCCACAAAGCAAATTTGATTGACACAACTTTCTACATCACCAAAATTGATAATTCAAGGTGCTGTATGTATATTTTTGACCCAGCAGATTTTGTCACATTTTCAGAAGACCCATAATAAATTCATAAAAGAACCAAACTTCATGAATGTTTTTTGTGACAAAGAGGTATGTGCTCCAATCAATCCATCACAGAAAAATACGAGTTGTAGAAATGATTGGAAACTCAAGACTGCCATGACATACATGTTCTTTACAAGTGTATGTAAACCTCTGACCACAACTGTAACTACTGCAACATGAATCATTTGTTGTAATACTGAGGTGAGCAGACTTGGTGTCTGGTGGGTTTAGAAATGTTGTCTCCTGTAACTGTCTGGCTCGGTCAATAATGTTATGTTGCCCGGGGAGTCTGTCCTGATACAGAAAACGACACAAAGTAATAATGTTATAGACCTGCCCGTCCCCACTCACTCTCAATCTCTTTCTCTTTCTTTTTTGCTTTCACTCAGGAGTCTCATCTGTTCTGATGTCTGTTTTTGTAAGTCTGTTCTGGTAAATATTGTTATTAGGTTACAGACTTACAGACAACATTGTA
>NC_139674.1:1461700-1464200 GCF_951799395.1 Argentina silus | reverse complement strand
CTGTGTTTCAGAACATGGCTGAGCCCAGCAGTAGTGGCTCCAGAATGACTATGACTATGACTGAGTGTCATGACCGAGTGGAAAATGAAGTATAAAATCCAAATTCTTCAACTGACCCTTGAAGTTTCCATACTGTTGTAAGGCTTTTGTCTAGTGTGTGCATCTTTTATATCAATGTATTTTCCCCAGTCAACTCTGTGACACCTGAGTCCACCTCTCCCCTCCTCCCTCCCTCCCTCACTCCCTCCCTCTATCTCACCATGCTGACTTGGGCCATCTGCCGCTCCAGCTTGACGCGCGGCACGTCCTCAAAGTAGTTGTCGTTGCTGCGTTGGCGCCGCCGCGCGTCCGCCTGCATGATGAGATGCTGCACGTCCAGCGAGCCGCCGGGGACCCCCGCCGTGGTGTAGGCCGCCTGACTCAGCGGGGAGAGCTGGGGAGGGGTGTGGTTCCCACCGGGCTCCTGGGGGGGGGGGGGGTTGGGGGGAGTTAAAGCTGCGCTAGAAAAGCAACATTCAACAATATAAAATACGATAAAAAACGGGATAGCTTCCTGTTTAAAGGCGTCAACATCACAACAACAACCACAACAACCACAATCCCAGAATTCAGATCTTCCAAGGCTGCCTTCACATTGTTGCTCCTCCCATGTGACCATGCCTCATGGGATAGAATTGGCTGCAGTGAATCCCAAAGTTGCCAATAAGTAGTTCTTAGGTAATAATCATGTAATAAGCTATTACCATGTACTTTAAAAGTTACTACCAGGTCATTAGGGGATTGTAAAATAAAGTGTTTTACAGCGAAAGATCAGGTATAATAATTTCATTATAATTACCCTTGTAAACAACAGGGATCAGATATGTTGTCCCAAGTCTTGCTCTTGAGAATCAATCTATTGTAGCAATTCTGTATTCTAGCTTCGCTCTGTCACCAAATATCAGGCTTATTCTTTTGCTTGAATGGCACAACCCAGCCCTCTGTCTCCACTCATTTGTTCGATGGAATCAGAGCAGACGTTGGGGCCTTTGGAGGCTAGAGAGGAGCAGCCGCATCCTGGCTGCCAGATCAAATTGAGCCCCAGGAGGCAAGGCCTTCACCTGGTCTCACAGCACAGGCAGAGCAACTGAGTCTGTTAGGAGAACATTAGACCCACACCCAATGGGAAAAGGAAGCCAGTGACTTGTAATTAGTATCCAAGACAGGCAGAGGGGTAGGAAAGTGTGGTGCTGCGGCCATTTTGTGTCTGCCAGGAGACTTCACACTACAATAACAGCAGCAGAGATATTTCCACTACCTCTCTGTCTGCAGTCCTTTAGAGCGCCACTGCCATCTGTGAAGGGACTGACTCCACACACACACACACACACACACACACACACACACACACACACACACACACACACACACACACACACACACACACACACAGTGTCTCTCACCCTTAGGGAGATGGCCCGTGGGGGTTTCTGTGGGGTGTCTTCGTGGAGCCGGTCTCCCAGCGAAGCGAGGATTCTTTTCCTGTGTCCTATCAGACTGATCTTCAGCACCTAGGGGCGAGGAGAGACACACAAGTCAACAATCTATCATTCCACCTGGTAATAACACACTCACACGTGTAATAAACAAAAGGAATAGTGAGGTGCTTATCAACGAATAATGATTAAATAATAAAATGTTAATAACTCCCTTATAGAGATGTAATAAATCATATTAAGAAAAACAAATCATTATGGTTTTCTTTAACACATTCTTGGCAAATTCATATTCGGGAACTCAAGGAAGTGATAATGAATTCATAATGAGAAAACAACCCAGGGCAAAGCATATGCATACATCATGTAATTGTTATAATAATAATAATAATAATAATAATAATAATAATAATAATAACAATAATAATAATAATATAACAGCACCCGGTTGGTTCACTATTACAAGGCAATTAGTACTGCAGTTAAATGATAATTTGACACAAGCCAGCCAAGTTGTAAATAACATAAACATGGCAGTCTTGTTCTGTTTGTCCTTCCTGGCACTCTGTCCTGGTATCCCAAGGCTCATTCTGGAGGGGTTTAAGGAGCTGCCAAAGGAGGATTTCCAACGTGTGTGTGTGTGTGTGTGCGCGCGTGTGTGCGTGCATGTGCATGTGTGTGGTGTGTGTATGTGTGTGTGTGCGTGCGTGCGTGCGTGTGTGTGTGTGTGTGTGTGTGTGTGTGTCTGTGTGTGTGTGTGTGTGTGTGTGTGTGTGTGTGTGTGTGTGTGTTTGCAATTGGCATTAGGAGGTTGGCAGAGCTTCCTTCCCAAACAAAGGCGGGGGATATGCATGTTTGCGTGTGTGTGTGTGTGTGTGTGTGTTCCGGGTAGAGAACTGTAATTAGAGTGAATATGAGGCCTAGCCGTGAGCCTAATGACTCTCCCAACACACACACACACACACACACACACACACACACACACACACACACACACACACATACCCCTCTGTGTTAATGATTCC
>NC_139674.1:1449200-1456700 GCF_951799395.1 Argentina silus | reverse complement strand
ATAGCCCACGGTAACTCACACACAATACCGATCAATACCGTGCTTGTTTGCACTTGTTATGAAGCGTTATTGGTGCTACAATTTGTGCCCTGGTCAGATGAACTTGCGGGTTGAGGTAGAAAACGTTTGGAAAAAGAAGCAATTACTTCGATCAATAACTTATAACAAGTAAGATTAATGTTTAGGATGGCTGTGTAAATAACCAGATCAACATATCCCTTTGGCTATATGCAGCATGTAGAGAGCTGCGCACATATCATTCCCCTCTTCCCCCTGTTATGTGCTATGGAACGTACGCAACATCAGGACTTGCCTTCTCCTGAACGGTCTGTAGGCAGATGCGCGTCTACGATGAATGATGTGAGTGTGAAGCAGTAGATTGTTAGCAGCACGCAGTCTAAACTAGCGTTCATGTCGCTCTGTTTCCTCAAAGTGTTGTTGCTGATAGGAACATTAAAGAAAAAGTAATAACAACAAAGGTGTAACACAACGCCAATGCTGCTACATTGTTCCTTGTTGTGAAGTGTGGGATTTGATATAGTGTGCGATTTGTTTGTTGACCCCCCGCTAAATTTCTGGTCAACACACACACACAGAACGATTCCAAATCAGGACATGATTCTGTATAGAACTGTGCACTTGCAATTGGGCAATGTGAAATGAACCGGACCAAATGACAAAAAATACAATGTAACAACCAAGCGAACATTGAGTCGAACTTTAGTAGGCGAACTAGGTGTGAAAGCGCCCTAAGACAGGTGTGGGCGGCTAAAATCTGGCCATGGCTCCACTTCCCTACAGAAAAAGACAGAGCAGTGTAAGCTGCTGTGTGTGTGTGTGTGTGTGTGTGTGTGTGTGTGTGTGTGTGTGTGTGAGACTACCAACTCAACGATCCACCTACACTTACAATACCTAGGTCGTTTTTCACCGACCATATCGATGTTGTTCTGACCACTGTCCTGGAGGCAGTAACTCTTTCTAACGCTCTCTCTCTCTCTTTCTCTGTCTGTCCTTTCTCTGCCTCCCCCCTGACACACTGTCAGACATTGAAAAGGTACTTGGGACTTGGGAGTTGTTTCCTAAAGAACTGTTGTATGTGTTGGCTGTCCTGATTAGAATCGATTGGGTTGGATCTTCTTTCCGATTGCATTCAGGGGCATCAGCTGCAGCCTAAACTACACTGCACTACACACAAACACACACACACATACACATACTATACTGTACACTTTTGCATATACAGACACACAACATGCTCATTTTCTCTTTCTCTCTCACACACATACACACATAAAGCATTTTTAGTCAAATTCACCCCTTAATTAAAGATATTTTCATTTCATTGGGTTGTAGATATATTAATTAATTCATATATTAAGTTCAATTAAATAAATAAATACAAAATGTTCTCACTTGTATCACTCCCTCATATCCATGTTATTCAACATGACGCTACTTTATACAATGGGGATGGATCTTATCAGATGACAGTTACCAAAGGGAGTAATAGTGTGTCTGATTGAATTACTGTACTATAGGAACTTGACTAACTGTCAAATCTCTTCAGCCTATGACAAGAACTGGGCCTCTAACAGAATGTAAGGAGTGGGGCATGTTAACCATGCTGGGCACGGACTACTGCCCTCTGAGCATCTGCCCTGGACGGCACACAGCTTGCAGGTCTGTTTCCCTCTGACACAGCGTCCCCGTCTGATGGCCGGTTTGAACAAGGCGCCTGCTGCAAGAAATAACCACTTATTCTTGATCAATATCAGTGAATCTGTACGTGGAGAGCGGCTTTGAAAGCCCCTTGGCCAAATGCAAGGTTGTGGGCACTTCATCAGTGTGTCACCCCCCTCCCCCCAAGTGGCGTCTATCCTCCCCAATACACAAACACAAACACACACACACACACACACACAAAAGCCTCCCGTCCCCAATGCAAAGGACAAACCAGAGACCACCGGTTGCCTAGCAACCAGCGTATGGAGGTGAACTGCTGCTATGGGGGAGATATAGTGGGCTTCCATGCAGAGGAAGTCATGTGGACCCAATGGGAAAGCTTGTCTCATTTAACGGCAGCTTGAACAACCAATGACAGAGGTTTCATAAAACTGCCCACATGGATAATGGATACGTCTCCATTAATAGCCAGGATAAGTGTGGCTGGGAACATTGGCTAAATATGAACGTGTGTGTGTGTGTGTGTGTGTGTGTGTGTGTGTGTGTTGGCGAAAGCAGATAGAGATATCAGTGACAAAAATAGGGCCAAATGCTGGAGCAAAAACAAGATTCTTCACAGCTTGCCTATGCACAAACACACGCACGCACGCACGCACACACACACACACACACACACACACACACACACACACACACACACACACACACACACAAACCCCAAAGTAACCCTTGCAAACATGCACACACACACACACACACACACACACACAAACAAACACACAAACACACACATACACAAACACACACTAGGGAGCCCAGCCCATTAATCTGTAAATTGAATAACCAATAAGATGCGAGGCAGAAGGAGGAAACTGCGTTTTTCTGGGTTATCATCGTCTTGGTTTGGGACTTCAAAGCTTCAGATGAAACCAATAGGATTTACACACTAACACAATACTGTACAGTAGCCTCTCCTCACACACACACACACACACACACACACACAATACTGTGCAGTAGCCTCTCCTCACACACACACACACACACACACACACACACACACACACACACACACACACACACTAACACAATACTGTGCAGTAGCCTCTCCTCACACACACACCAACACACACACACTAACACAATACTGTGCAGTAGCCTCTCCTCACACACACACCAACACACACACACTAACACAATACTGTGCAGTAGCCTCTCCTCACACACACACACACACACACACACACACACACACACACTAACACAATACTGTGCAGTAGCCTCTCCTCACACACACACACACACACACACTAACACAATACTGTGCAGTAGCCTCTCCTCACACACACACACACACACACACACACTAACACAATACTGTGCAGTAGCCTCTCCTCACACACACACACACACACACACACACACTCACTAACACAATACTGTGCAGTAGCCTCTCCTCACACACACACACACACTAACACAATGCTGTACAGTAGCCTCTCCTCACACACACACATACTAACACATCGCTGTACAGTAGGCTCTCCTCACACACACACACACACACACACACACACACACACACACACACACACACACACACACACACACTGTACAGTAGCCTGTCCTCAGGCCTGGCTAACACAATGCTGTTTTCTGCTGCTTTCTCTCTGATGCTGTTCCTCCTCTGGCGTTCTCATACCAGGAAATGTGATGTTCATACTTAGCGATACAGTACACACACACATACACACACACACACACACACACACACACACACACACACACACACACACACACACAATAATACACTAACGTATATACAAGACTGTTTGTTTACCTGCCTGCTGCTTACCAGCCTGCTGTTGACTTAAATGTATGCAGTAAGCGACATATTTAAATGTACTACACTTCATTCATACTGAGAAACTGTCATCTGTAGCTCAACCTTGTTGTTCACGGTCACTGGTTGTTAAAATTCACTACTGAAAACACCTACTAAATAGGTCGCAGTGTGAGCATTTGGACACAGCCTTTCTCTATGTGCGTCTTTGTGGTGTTCACAACTGATAAAGTAGCTTGAGTGTTTCTGCAACGCTTACAAATGTAGTTTCAGAGACAGTGAGGCATCAGTGAGTTGGATGAAGATGCTCCAAGACACGGATGTCTCCAAGACACTGATCTAGGGTCAGATTTGATGGTTCATGTTACAATCTGTGGTGGGAGAGCTGATCCCAGGTCTGTGCCTAGAGGCAACTTTAACCCCAGAGCGCTGATCGACAATCAGGGGGGAGTTTCACCAAAGCTTTGCAGCTAAAGTAGCACTTTATTTTTCATGACGAGCGGGGGCCTATACCTCTCTTAAACCAGCAAAGTTCTTCTAACCCATTGAAATGAATTTAAAAAAAAGAAAGAATTGTGTTTGTTTATCCGCAGAAGACCGCAAACCTTGATTTTACAATCTTACAGCGTTGTGGCTAGGTTGTGAGGAGAAATGAAGTACGACTTAAGCAACAAAGATTTCGGGGAAACTCACCCCAGGACGACCGAATAAGGTTTGACGGAGGTGTGAAATTAAATAAACAATGAAGCGAAATGTACGTGTGTCACAATGCCAGCACGAGTTGATGATATGATTGGTCGGATCAGCACGGCGAGAGGCAGGGAGGGTTGACTCCGTGGGCCTTACAGTAAAAAAGCAGGTGGAAGGATTTAGCTTCACCCCTGTTCTCTCTGTTCCTGAACAGCTGCTGTTGGGGGAAAAATATGCGTCTGCTGTCTTGCTGCAACCTGCCTCGTTCTCTCTCTCTCTCTCTCTCTCTCTCTCTCTCTCTCTCTCTCACACACAATCTCTCTCCTCTCCTTACTGCATTATCTACCCTTCTACCCACTCTCTCTTCATATCTTCCTCACCCCCTCTCTTTCCTGTTGTGTGCCCCCCTCTCCTTTATTCCCCCCCTTCTCCATTTCCCTCTACCTCTCTCTGTGCTATGATCGCCCCAATTTGTACATAACAAGGGTCAGTTTAAGGTAGGGGAACAGTACACTGTCGTGTGGTAACAGCTGCCAGGCTGCTTGTATATAATACACAACATACCAGTCACCCATGTACTGTAACAAAACCTCAAAGCTCAATCCATACTACAAACAGTCTCCAAATGATCACGTTCTGGAGGATCGTTTCTGCAGACCTGGAAATACGTTCTGTGTGCTTGTATGATCTGGCTATACCTGCGTTTCGACCACCTGTTTTGAGGTAAAATACAGTCAAAAACGTAAGAGGTAGGTGAATTACGACTAACGACATTAACTCCCCAGCGTGATTCGAACCAGCAACGTTCTGGGTTACAAGTTGGGTGGTTTGGTTTCTGCCTCCTCTTGCCTTCAGTCATATTCTTTGGTCTGCATCAACAATCCCCTAGAAGGTAATCATTTGGAGACTGGGTTGACATTCTCGCTGGTTCAGGTAAATTCTCTTACCTGTAGAATCTAGTGTGCACTTTAGCAATACGTGTCATTACATGTTCCTAGACCAGGAGAGCTCAGCAAGGATTGAGGGAAAACAAAGGCCACTCCATTCCAGAAAAAGATCAAGGATTAAGGGAAAGGGCATAACATTTTAGAATAAAATGCAGCCAAGAGCCTGAGGGGTCAATAATAGCTCCATACACATATGAACGCAGACAGAGACACAAACACCACACACACACACACACACACACACACACACACACACACACACACACACACACACACACACACACACACACACACACACATACACACACACACACACACACAGGGCATGATACCTCACCTGCCCTGAGGCTGTGTGTGTGTGTGTGTGTGTGTGTGTGTGTGTGTGTGTGTGTGTGTGTGTGTGTGTGTGTGTGTGCATGCGTGCGTGCGTGAGTGTGAGCGTGCGTGTGTGTGTGTGTGTGTGTATATGTATGTATATATCTGAGAGAAAGAAAGTGTGTCTTTATATGTGGTTATATGTCTGTGAGTGAGTGAGTGAGTGAGCGAGTGTGTACAGTAAGTGTGTGTGTTTGCACTAAGCCTGAGCAGTGAGAGTTGTCCCCCCGATACCACTGCTACCACCGCTACATGCAGAGCCCAGAACAGCCTGGTCCTTTACATCTCAGCTGGATACACATCTCTTATGCAACTGTGTAGAACACATCTCCTCCACTTTGCCTGCTTCTACTTTCAAGGCCAATACAGATTCTATTCTATTCCACGCACCCTTCAGTGTCTTCTCAACCAGGAGGTTCACTCTCTTTCAGCCAGATGGTTTAGGTTGACCTCAGTTGCTTTATGATGAGGCTTCAGAACAGTTCTTACTTTCTACTTTTAATAGCAGTCCTTTATGTACAGTTCTTCTTTGTGATGCATTTCAATCCATTAATTTAAAGCCTCCTGGTGGATTTTTCCAAATGGAAAACAGAAAACCTGGAGTGTAGCGTTACGCCAAGGTTAGCATACTGTATACCTGAGTTGCAATGGCGTAGGGCATCTCGACTGCTTTACAATAAATGTTGTAAACATTTGGTGTGTGTGAGCTCTGAACAGATGCTAGGCAAGTTCCACCAACCAATCAAATCCTACCGTTTCAACCTGCCGCCAACCAATCAAATCCTACCGTTTCAACCTGCCGCCAACCAATCAAATCCTACCGTTTCAACCTGCCGCCAACCAATCAAATACTACCATTTCAACCTGCCGCCAACCAATCAAATCCTACCGTTTTTAGTGTTCACCAACTTACCTTTTTTTCCACTTTCTTTTACTAGCTATATTGTAACACTGCTTCATACCACCAAAGTGATTATGTGTCTCCAGTTATGGTGTAAAAAATAAATAAATCCCCTTCCTACTATTATTACTACTATTATTACTACTATTCCTATTTAGCTTCCGCTTCAGCCCTCGTTCGCTAGCTGTATCGTAACACCGCTTCATGCCCCAAACATTGTCCTCCTGCTGTTCCTCAGTGAGACAGAGAGCTCTGGACTGTCCATACAGTACCTCAGGATCACCACCTGCCAGCCACTGTTGTTTCCCACTACAAGGGTTGGTGGTAGTAGAGTCACAGTCCTCCACCGGCCGTGTGAAGGCCTATCCTAAAAGGTGGTATGAGGACAAACTTTGGTCACACGCACGCAAGCACACGCACGCACGTCCACACACACACACACACACACACACGCACACAAGTAAAGAGAGAGATCAGTGGCCACACACACACACACACACACACACGTTCTGAGAATATCTGGCTAAATTAGCCAAGTCAGCAGTGACGATTGAAGTGACACAGAAGCTATTCAGATGTTTCCATCACACGCAGCACGCCGCGTAGAACGCAGCACCCTCCAAGAGACAGAGAGAGAGAGAGAGAGAGAGAGAGAGAGAGAACAAGGTAGAGAAAGAGAGAGAAAGAGATAGAAAGAGAAAACGCAGAGAACGAGGCGGCAGCAAGCAAAGAACAATAGAATCAAGAGAGGCACGCATTTCTCAAACCAACACCATTCAATGTCTACATCTCCTCTCCTCCTCAATGTTTCCTCTCATCATCTCTCCATCCCAGTCTCATTCCCAGCAGGCTTACCTTCCGTTCGAAGTGGGTATTCCAATCGGGAGCGTTGCTACCACAAGTCAACCGTTTTTAACCCTTCTCTGTCTTACCCTGGAGCTGTACGCTTCCCTCCTGTCTTCCTCCAACTCCCCCCTCTCTCTCTCTCTCTCTCTCTCTCTCTTTCTCTGAGAGAAGGATGGGCTACACGTAGCTCTGTTCAGCCGTTTTACCCCGGCAGA
>NC_139674.1:1424200-1444200 GCF_951799395.1 Argentina silus | reverse complement strand
TTTTCAGGAGCAGTTTCAAGCTGTGAATCTCCCGTTCTACCACATTCCAAAGGTGTTCTATTGGATTCAGATCCGGTGACTGGGAAGGCCACTGAAGAACACTGAACTCATTGTCATGTTCATGAAACAAGTTTGAGATGACTTTTGCTTTGTGACATGGTGAATTATCATGCTGGAAGTAGCCATCAGAAGATGGGTAAATTGTGGCCATGAAGGGATGCACATGGTCAGCAACAATACTCAAATAGGCTGTGGCATTCAAGCAATGATTGATTGGTATTAACGGGCCCAAAGTGTGCCAAGAAAACATTCCCCACGCCATTACACCACCTCCACCATGAAAAGGTGTACAGGTGTTCCTAATAAAGTGTTCAGTGAGTGTATCTGTCGCTGGTTAGAAACCGGAATGCCCTGTGATACCATCCAGGTCAACAATCAAATTGTCACTTGGACTATCCGTTTCCTACTTTTGTAAGAGAGGCCGGACTTATAATAAAAAAAGCCAAGTCTGACTCTAACTTTCTTAATTTGATTTTCTCTATGTAATTTAAAAGAAAGACCATCATCAATATAGAGGCTGGGGTATTTATAATGCAGAACTTGCTCAATTACGGCACAACCCAGTACATATGCATAAGTCATCAGAGGCATTCTCATGTGATGTGGAAAATAACATATACTTGTTTTTTTGTGCTTTAAGTACCAATTTCAATTTAACAAGGGTTTTCTGAAGAGCAGTAAATGCAGCCTGAAGCAAAAACCCTCCCCTTTCATTTCTCTCTTACTCTCCCCTCCCTCATTTGCGCATATTGTTTCCCCTCCATCTGTCTCTCCTCTCTCTCTTGATCTCTACCCCGTCCCTCTCATTCTCTCTCTTCTTCATCACTTTCTTTCCCTCTCTCTCTACCCCTCTCTCTCGCCAGTACTCTTCATCACCCCCAGAGACAGAGTCCTGCTCTTTGGACAGAGTCCCTGCACTCTCTCTAACACACACACACACACACACACACACACACACACACACACACACACACACACACACACACACACACACACACACACACACACACACACACTCACACACACACTTCATGTGCCGAAGTACCCGCCGAACCCCACATCTTTTAGTCTTGCATGTTATTTGGAGTCTTCCTGGTTCCATTCAGTCCTGTGGTCACAGTTCTTTTAGCTCATTCCTTTTAGGAGGTTGTAGTTGAGCATGCATCAGTCTCTACAGTCTGTTACTGTTTCAACCTCCATGGCCGCTAGATGTTTTGTTTCATTGTCTTTTTCATTTTCTGTGAAGTGTTCCCTCCATGTATGACATGTGCTACAGAAATTAAATTTGATTTGATTTAATTTTGGATCACCCACAATAAAAAACATATGTTTCTACTTTGAGCAACACTTACCAATTTTTATGATGCACAAGCATACACACACACGCACACACACGCAAGCACATGTTTCACTGATAATACATAATATATATCTTAGGTAATAATGTTACACTAGATTCATATAGTTCATACAAACCAGTGTGAATAGTCCTTGCTAGCTAGTGTACAGCAGTAAAACAGGAAATCTCAGTGGGCTTTGGGGTCCTGCTCAGCGCTAGATGGCAGAGATGATGCATACATTCTCTCTCTCTCTCTCTCTCTTACACACACACACATGCCCACACGCACACATACAAACACACACACACTCGGGGGTCACACACTCTCAGGGTTGGGCAGAAGTGTAGCCGTCAGCATGCATGCATTAATGAAGCGAAATATTTAAATTAAGTGTTAGGAGAGCCCCTCAACACACACACACACACACACACATACACACACACACACACACACACACACACGCACGCACGCACGCACACACACATTCTCCCATCTCTTCTCTACCCTCTAGTGGTTCTATACCACACTGCACCCTCTTCACTGCACAACTATCACACACCAATGCCATCATACATATACACATTGTGCATCTCAACAGCTAAAACAGGCTCCCTCTCCTGACCTCATTTCCTCTATATGCACTGACATTAAACAACAGGTCAATTCAAGTCAATTCCCGGTCGGCATTCTCCATATCAAAATCTTGCATTTTAAGATCAGTGCAGAATCTGATGAAGGAGAGGAGACGAAGATAGGGAGCCACCGTAGACTATTGAGGCGCAGCACTGGTGTTACACACCACCATGCTCACACAGCGTGGGTGGTATCCCCCCTGTCGGGAGACGTAGCACATCCCACGCGCTTATGTAACTCTCCTCCTCCTCCTCCTTCAGCAGATCTATCAGCACTTTATCAACTGCACACTGCTCTGGAGAGGCAAAAAAACATCCTCCTCTCTTCCCCATGTTCTGTTCTTCGGGAATTTTTAATAAACCCTGCCTAGTAAATCAAAGCATGTCTGTGCCCCCATACACACAGACTGCAGCATGCCGCTGCGGTCCAGAGGAAGCTTTTCCGCGGGGATCTGTGTGAACAACGCATCACTACGTCTATGTCGCGTGACGTTTATCCAACTTGTGCATTGAAATGTTGTGCGGTGCTCCGGCGAAAGTGGGTTTAAAAGTGACTGTGATATTCTACGCTAACTGTTAACACCACAACACTGGTTAGCTTTTATTCAAACCCTGTCTTAGACATTTAGATGCAGAGAGTCAATTGTTTGATTGATGAAGTGCACCCATCTGGAACTCAGCATCACCAGACCATGTCGAGGTAAACAGTACAGCATGTGTGTATGTTTGTGTGTTCTGGGCGTTAAGTATAGAGATGTATTCTGAGAGTGATTTAGACATGTCTATGCTTACCCTCTGTCCCCTTCACCAATTTATGTTGTCTCACTCTGTCTTTTTTCTTTTTTCTTTTCCTTTATTTCTCTCTCTATTTATAATTCCTAAACTGACAACTAAATGCAGCAAGATAGTAAGATAGAGATTGGCGACATATACAAAAAAGCCTGTTGTTTAAAGGAAGTACAGCCTCTATTAGTAAGCTAAACTAACTCAATTAATGTAAACTAGCTAACTGGGGAGGAAAAACTATAAACTTCAATTCCATTTCTGTATTAGCCTAAAAAAGACCAAAACTGAACAAAATGCAATCCACTCAATGGTTTCATCAGCAAACCATCAAATCAACTAGCTTCCAGGGAGGGCACAGGGAGTAGGAAGAGGAAGTGACCGTCAAAACAGGAAATGTAGCATTCTACAAGCCAAACTGCTAGGACCATTATGAACTGATCATACTAGAAATAAATACAGTTTGGCGCTCTCTAACCACACATTTGATTCTTATCACTGACCACTAACCGTGAACCTGAACCTTGGATTAAGTTTAAATAGCACCCATACTTGCTTATCAATATGTCAACGATGTATAGTTACAATCTACCACTAGGGAAAAGACACAGGAAGTAGGACGTGACATTACAGGAAGTCACTGGAATGGTTAGCGTTAGCATGATTTCTTTCCGACTTACGTTGATGAGCTCGATCTCCCAGATCTTCTTGACCAGTTCCATGGAGGTGTATCCATTGATGAGGAAGGACTTGGTGTAGTCACCCAGCTCCAGGGACTCCAGCCACTCGGCCACTGATGTAGGGTTGTTACCATCGTAGCCTATGGGCCGCACCTGGAGCAGGAGACAGAGAAGAGGAGCCACGATCCATATCAGCTATTTATGTGAAATATACAGTGCCCTGTGTAAATAATGGGACAATGAAGCATTTTTTTTTCTTCTTTTGGCTTTATAATCCAAAAGTTTGGATTCAAAATCCAACAATTCATATGACGTTAAAGTATAGATTTTGTTTGATGGTATTTGTGTACATAGTGGTTTAACCATCTACAAATGACACATCTTTTTTACATAGTCTCCCTATTTCAGGGCACCAAAAGTAGCCGACAATCTACTTGGTCGATAATCTTTTGCATGCAATAACTGCCTGAACAACCCATTGACCCCACCAGATGCTGGGTATCTTATCTGGTGATGCTTTACCAGGCCGGTACTGCAGCCATCTTCAGTTATAATTTGTTTTGAGGTCTTTTTGCCTAAAATCTTATCATCAGGAAATTAAATGCATGTTCAATTGGATTTAAATCTGAAGATTGCCTTGGCCAGTCAATAACTTACTATGGCAGTATGTTTTGGGTCATTGTCTTACTGTATGAGTACTCAAGCAGACAACATGTTTCTGTACACTTCAGAATACATTCTGCAGTTCCATCATCAATTAAGACAAGTTAGCCAGTTCTAGTGGCAGCTCTATGTTCTCATCATTTAGTGTCACAATAGGCAGTGCAAACATTGATAGAAATGCATTGAAAATTATTATTATAAAACTATTATGCAATGTAATATGGTCAAGTGTTACAGATGGGGGTTGCGCTCCCCAGTGCGGTCCCTAGGTGTCTCCCTCCGTCCTTCCATGGGGCCACCCATTCACAAACTCATTGCTAGCATCTGTGCGTAATTGTCACTAATGCTATATGTACCCTCACTTCCCTTCATTTCCTGCTTAATCTTCACCATTTGTTCTATGAGTATACTAGTACTATTTTGAGACTGATCTCCCCTTTTGTTTTGAGCTTTGGGTCCGTGTTTTTGTATCCTGTTTTGTCTACTCTTTCAAGTAAACATCCTTTTGTTTGGCACCGCTAACTACTCGTCCGCCTCCCTTTCTCTGCACTGCACTTGGGTCCGCTTACAACACCAACCCTTACAGAAGACTAAGCCACCATGGACCCAGCAGATGCAGAGCAGTGTCGTTTTGCCCTAGCAGTGCAAGACGCCGTCCTCGCTCAATACGAGCATAATCTACAGACCATTGGTGACGCCCTGCACCAACTGACCGCCGCAGTACAACAGCTGTCTGTCACATGGCAACCACCAGCCCAGGGGGGTGGCGGGGTAGATGCACCTGCAGCGGCCTCTTCGACTCCTCCTGTGGCCCACCGCGAACCTCAACTTCCACCTTTCGAGCGGTATGATGGGCGCCCGGAGGGGTGCCGGGAGTTTCTCACACAGTGATCCCTGGTCTTCAGTCTCCAGCCATCCTCCTTCCCCACTGAGCAAGGTGGTTTCGGAGCATGAGGCAGGGAGACGCCTCACAGCCCACCGCCAAGGGAACCAGCCCGTGGCAGATTACTAAGTCGGCTTCCGTACCTTGGCCATAGAGGCCGGATGGGAGGAGAATGCTCTCATTGTCCTCTATGTTCAGGGACTTTCCAAGGTCATCAAGGACGAGCTCGCCCTCAGGGAGTTACCCAAGACACTGGACCCCTCGTCGACCTGACCATACGAGTGAACAACCGCCGTGAGCATGTTCACGAGAGGAGGTCGACTCACGGCTCGCCCCTCCATCACACACCCAGCCCAGAACCCAGTTGCGGCCCCCCGGACTCACTTTCTCCGGTGGAGCCTATGCAGTTGGGAGGGATGAGGAGAGGAAACGCTGCATGCGGGAAGTGCGCTGCTTGTACTGCAGGTGAGCGGGACATGCCCGCACTGCATGCCTGGAGAGGTCGGGAAACGACTGGTCTCGCTAGCCACTGGTTGGAAGCCAGCAAGTTGATGTCCACAGGAGGAGAGATCAGGCCTGACCTGAGAGGCCTTGGTAAGCAGCGGGCCAGGGAATTACCTCCCCATAGACCTTATGACTGTGCCTTGACCTCCTGCCGGGTACCACGCCCCCACAGGGTAAACTGTTTTCCCTCTCTTGCCCCGAGACCCTAGCCATGGCGGCATACATTGAGGAGTCCCTCGCCGCCGGCCTCATTCGTCCTTTCACCTCACCCGCCAGAGCAGAGTTCTTCGGGCGGAGGACAGCACCCCTGCATCGATTAAAGGGGCCTGAATAACATCACCATAAAGAACAGCTACCCTTCCCCTGATGACTACAGCTTTCGAGTCCCTGCAGGGGGCACAGGTGTTCACCAAGCTGGACCTTTGGAACACCTACCATCTTGTCCGTGTCAGACAGGGAGATGAATGGAAGACCACCTTCAATACCCCGAAAGGGCACTACCTGGTCATGCCCTTCAGGCTCGCGAACACACCCACGGTGGTCCAGGCTTTGGTGAACAACGTGCTCCGTGACCTGCTCAACCACAGTGTCTTTGTCTACTTGGACGACATCCTCATCTTTCCCAGGACCTTGCACAACACGAGCAACATGTCCGACTAGTTCTCCAGCATCTCCTTGACCACCGGCTTTTCGTGAAGGCGGAGAAAATGCGAGTTCCACGTGGACACAGTCAAGAGCAGGAAGAATTCAACCATATCTAATCAATGACACATGAGGCTAAACCATTTTAGCCAATTTTAGCCAAATCTTCACTACAATAGTTAAGATATATCATACCACTTGGCCAGCTAGCATGTTTTTTTCCATGTCATGTTGGTAGATATGGTAGATTACAAGTTAGTTACAGTTACTGAGAAACGTACCTCATGTTTATTGAGGTATTGACATTACTGTTGATTGACCTACTGGTGGTTGACCACGTTTGTAAATGCAATCTCTCTGCTGTTAGACAGACGACGAGTCAAAAAGTATTACAAATTAACTCCAACTGTCAAAAGACGATTTGGCAGTTATCACTGGCTGGTACACTTTTATTTAATATCACCCAAATACCAAATCATGTCACCATAAAACCCTGCTCAATCAAAAAGCACTTTGATTGAGCAGGGTTTTACATTATTGTGGACGAGAGAAGGCTGCCCTTGCCCTCCAGCTGAAAATGTGAACGTTTGCACCCTATTATCACGTTTTTAATGATAACAACCTATACATACCCAAACCATGACAGCCACTCCACTATGTTTCACAAATGAGGTGGTATGCTGTAAATCTTGGGCAGATACATTTTTCTCCAAAATGTCCACTTGCAATCACTCTGGTACATGATAATATTAATCTTATCTGTCCACAATACCTTTTTCCAGACCTCTGCAGGTTTTTTAGGTAATTTCTAGCAAACTATAACCTGACCATCCTTTTTGAAAATAACTCTTGATTTGCACCTTGCAGTGAAGCCTCTGTAGTTTGGCTGGTGACGTATTCTGCGGATGGTAGTCTCTGACACATGCCTACCTCCTGGAGAGTGTTCCTGATCTGTGGGACAGTTGTTTTGGGTTTCTTAATTATGGTGAGCATTCTTCTGTCATCCAATGTAGAAGTCTTCCTTGGTCTACCAGCTCGTTAGTGATAGCTGGTCACCAGCTCAGCTCAGCTCTTTAATGATGTTCCAAACTGTTGATTTTGGCAAGCCTAAGGTTTTGGCTATGTTTCTGATTGATTTTTATGATATTTCATCCTGATAATAGCTTCCTTGACTTTCATTGACACCTCTTTGGTCCTCCTGTTGACAGACACCAATAGCAAACTCCAAAGGCAAATCCAAAGCCTAGAATCAATACGACACATTGACAGCTCTCTTACTGTATGCCTGCACAAATGATGTGATGGAACACACCTGACTTACCAGAAACTATCAAGCCAATTGTCCCATTACTTTTGGTACCGTGAAATAAGGGGACTGCATAAAAAGTGTTGTTATTTCTAAATGGTGAAACCAATATGTACACAAATACCCTCAAATAAAATCTCTAGTTTAACATCATAGTAATTGTTTGATTTCAAATCCTTTTGGAGAATAGAGCCAAAAGAAGAAAAAATGCTTCACAGTCCCAATAATTAAACAGGGCACTCTATACTGTTTGGACAACAGAGGGTAATTCTTTCATTGTTTTGTGCCGATAAAGCTCGTTATAAATTGAATTTGGGAGAAGATGGAGAGAACGGGAAAGAGGGAGAGGAGGGCGGAGTATGAAAGTAAATCAATTTGAGAGTCTGACTCATAAGACATAACAATTACCTCTATGAGAAGAGAAAGAATGTTGTGGTGCGTTGAGATTATGTACTGTATATTGTAGTGCATATTGCACAACAATTACAGTTTGTGGGTTAAAACCAGAGTGCGGAATCATTTGTGTTGAGTAAGAAAAACGTGTGTATACAGGAGTGTGTGTGTGTGTGTGTGTGTGTGTGTGTGTGTGTGTGTGTGTGTGTTCTTCTACTGTATGAATTTATTCTCTTTCACAAAACAGTCAACACAGCTTCAGAGGAAAAGAGTATGTGGTGCAGATGGAGAGAGAGAGAGAGAGAGAGAGAGAGAGAGAGAGACTGGAAGTGGTAGAGTAAGAGCTCTACCACAAGAGAAAGCGGAGGAAAGCATTGGGTGGAGGGGGAGCTGCAGGAGAGAAGACGGGGAGTCTGTTCTTTGAAAAGTTTGCAGGGATAACATGGGAAATTGCTGACTGTGGATGAAAGTTAAGGGGATCTATTACCCAGAGTTCCTCTCTCTTACCCTGTATGATGAGGCCTGCTTATCTGTACTGGTGCAGCACTCTCCCCCTCGCTTTCTCTTTCTCTGTACCTCTCTTTCTCTTCCTTGCGTCACTACCGCTCTTACCACAGAGATAATGGTAAAATGGCCCAAGAGATTCCCCAATATTTACAAAATCAAACCTTGATTTACCATGATGACCTGGTCACCCTGTTTACACACATCAGTGCAATAAAAGTGGGAGGGTAGAGTTGGGGAGCGTTTGGGAGAGGGGAGGTGGAGCAACAGGACAGAGTGGAACTCAATGCAAATGCAAATGAGTATACCTGCATTTCACCTCTGCCCCATTGACACAGACTCCTGATCGGCTTTTTACCGGGACCAAGACTAGGTCTGCCACAGGAAAAATATGTTGCGGTATGTCCCCCTCTGTCTAGACAGGGCTTCTGTTTCTCACTTGATCTCCTTCTCCCTCACTTTATCTCCCCCCCCCACACACACACACAAACCATCTTCTCTTCTTTTTATCCGAGTGCCTCTCCTTTTCTCATCCTTTTGCTCTCTTATTTTAGTCTTCTCTCATCTGCCAGTCTCTCGTTCTTTCCTTTCTGTGTGTGTGTGTGTGTGTGTGTGTGTGTGTGTGTGTGTGTGTGTGTGTGTGTGCGTGCGTGCATGTGCGTGTGTGTGTGTGTGTGCATGTGCGTGTGTGTGTGTGTGTACTCATGCAAGTGTATGTGTGTGACTGCACATTAAACGGCGGACAAACTTCTTCAATATTGGATTCACACCAGCGTAGAGCTCATCTTCTGTAATCCCCGCTACATGCAATGAATGTCAATGTCACCGTCCTCTTTTTATTATGCAGCACACACAACAGCTACACCACATGAGACCACAGAAAAACTGAGTTACAGTACACTCCGTAGGTAATTGAGAATTCTTTAGAATTTCTAAATGGTGAAACCAATATGTACACAAATACTATCAAATGAACGCTAATAATCTCTTCTTTAACCTCATAGTAATTGTTTGATTTCAAATCCAAACTTTTGTAGTACAGAGCCAAAAGAAGAAAAAAATGATTTACTGTCATAATACTTATGGAGGGCACTGTATGTCACAGAATTCAAATAAAAGGCCCACATTAGTCATTTTTGACGTTTCTTAGCTGATATATGGTGCTGCACAATGTTTTGAAAACGTTTGAAAATTACATTTTATCCAGCTATAGAGCTGACATGTCTAGCCTGTTTCTAACGTTAGCGCCCAGAGTCATTGAGTCATGTTATTGAGAATTGCTCCTAGCTATATCTGGCATTATGTTGGCATTATGCCAAGTACCTCCGTGAATGACTTAAGTCATCACTCAGTGCATCTGTTTCAAGAAACATTTTTTTTCAAGAAAAGTCAGGAAGCAAAACTGTCTGGCGTGGGCCTTTAACAGAAGATTCCGGAGCTGAATTACTTGACAAATCCTGGTGGCTACACAAGGTGGCACAGATGAGAACATTGTGTGTTCATTCTGTTTTAAAACTAATGTTTTTCCACATTGAAGCACCTGAATGTGACCTCGCAGCCTCACCCTCCCACACACATACCCACACACCCACGCACACACACACCACTCACTCACTCACACACACACACCCTCCCTCTCTCTCTTTCTCTCTCTCTCTCTCACACACACACACACACACACACACACACACACACACACTTACCCTGGGCAGCAGGCGTATGGCCTGTAGGAGGCGCTGTCTGTGGGCTGAGTTGAGGATGCCGATCTCCAGCAGGTCCTGGTCCTCCACCACGTTACTGCCCTGGGGAGGAACAACACACACACTGTCACTTCATCACACTGTCAACAACAACACACACAAGCCTTCTTGGTTAGGAACACGACTCCTCGCCTCCTCTCCTCCTCTCCTCCACTCCCTTCGTCCTCAAAAAGCATGGGAGGAGAATATGGAAGAGGAGGAACCTAGATCTTGTCCTCCAAAGCATTTTCAGTAGGACACGAGCGGAGGACAGAGGAGAGGATGCGAGGAGTCGTGTTCCTAACAATTGAGAGAAGGCTATTGGCTAAGGTAAATCCAAGACCGCCTTAATCCTCTAAACTCAGGAAGCTAATGATCCAGGTCTTCAGGTCTTTACATCAGCAACATGGAACTCCAGAATCTCATCACATACTGTATATATACACTCACTGAACACTTTATTAGGAACACCTGTACACCTTCTCATGGTGGAGGTGGTGTAATGGTGTGAGGAATGTTTTCTTGGCACACTTTGAGCCTGTTAATACCTATCAATCATCGCTTGAATGACACAGCCTATTTGAGTATTGTTGCTGATCATGTGCATCCCTTCATGGCCATAATGTACCCATCTTCGAACGGCTACTTCCAGCATGATAATGCACCATGTCACAAAGCAAAAGTAATCTCAAACTGGTTTCATGAACATGATAATGAGTTCAGTGTTCTTCAGTGGCCTCCCCAGTCACCGGATCTGAATCCAATAGAACACCTTTTGGATGTGGTAGAACGGGAGATTCACAGCTTGAAAGTGCACCTGAAAAATCTGCAGGAATTGTGTGATGCAATCATGTCATCATGGACCAGAATCAGAATGTTTCCAACATCTTGTGGAATCAATGCCACGAAGAATTGAGGCTGTTTAGAGAGCAAAGGGAGGCCCTACCCAGCATTAGTAAGTGCTCGGTGAGTGTATATATAATGGGCAACCAACAATGTTTCTGTAAAAAAGTAAATAAAAAAAGGATATGGAAGGAAGCTGGTTGGCGCGCACACACACACACACACACACTCACACACACACACACACACACACACACACACACACACACACACACACACCTGGCCTTACAGCATGAGCCCCATGCTGAGTTTCACCTTTAATTAGGCTGATGTGAGACCTTTAGAGACTCCTCCCACCTCCAGAGGGGGGAGGAGGATATATAGTAGAGAGGGAGAGGGGGATATAGTGGAGGGACTAGAGTAAATGAAAGAGAGAAAACAGAGAGGAGTGAACAAGAGAGAATGGAGCAAAAGAGGGAATGGAAGAGATGGAAGTAAGGGAGATAGAAACTGAGAAATAGAGAGAGGGAGAGACATTTTGGTGAGAGAGAGATTGAGAGTGAGTGAGTGAGAGAGAGAGAGAGAGAGAGAGAGAGAGAGAGAGAGAGAGAGAGAGAGAGAGAGAGAAGAGAGCGCAGGAGGAAAAGGTGAAGTGTAGGGTGGTGTTGCCTGCAGGACCCTGAGGCTTGTGTTAAGCCCAGACACGGATAGACACAGATCTGATCTGTCTCTCCCTTCACATCCCACTCCTGCCACACCGCCCAGCCGACAACACAGATAGCCATCTGTACTACTGGAGAGAAGGAATGGAATGGAAAAGGAAGATATGCCCCCCCCCAATCTTTTTCATTTCAGTTTCAATATGAGTCTCTGCCTCCTGCTGCGACCCTTACTTGTTATCTGAGATGTCTTGAGTAATATTGGGTGACAGTTTTCTAATCTCTTTGGTTGAAATGGTAGTTGCCTAACCTTGAGGGATCCTGTTAGACATTACTATTCTACAGGGTACTGTAGGGCTGGGCTGCACCTTCTAATATAATCACTAACCATCAAGTCCTCCTCCCATACCTAAACCTGACATTATGTAGGCCTACTCTTAATCCAAATTCAACCCTTTGGGGTTCAATTTCCATCCCCAAATGAGCAACTTTCAAGGCCTCATTTCCCAAAAGCTAAGTTGCACTTGAAAACACTCGTCAATTAAACCACTCGTACAGCAACCTCCGACACTCATCCAGGCCACTTTGATTAAGTCAGCAGATGTCTTTGCAAACAAATATATCAAGGAATTACCAATCAAGAATCTGTTTTGAAAGGTGCAAATATGAATGTTATGAGGATATTTTGTTTAACAGGCTTAATTATGTTATGTGTGGATAAATTGCGAATTGTGATCGCTTATAGATTTCCTAATGTGAGGCCATCACTTTGATTTTGTGCGTATCAAAGTTAACCAAATATGTTTAATATTATAGGCTAAACATTCAGACAAGGGTTTCACAAGAATTGAGAAAGAGGAAGTTTTCTGCTTTTGTGTTGCGGGCATAGGTGGAAATATCACCCAGAGCTGCTCTAGTGTCAGTATTGGGGATAACTCCTCATGTGAAAATAAGAATTGCAACAGAGAAAGCTGATCTGAGTGTAGCGTTTCCAGCCTATCAATGATATCTCTGCCATTTAGTTGACGCTTTTATCCAAAGCGACTTACATTGCAGTGAGTGCATACATTTTTCAGTATATATGGTCCCAGCGGAAATTGAACGTTTGTATGCAACCAACTGAGCCACAGAGTACATATGTATGCTCCTCTCTCTGCTCTTCCGGTGCTCTTAAGATGCACCTAACAAACGTTTTCTCTACGAGGTGTTTTGGAAAACACGTTACAAGGAACGATGCATTATGAACTCTCATTATAACTCTTTATAACTCATTATAACTCTTCCAAAAGCTTCAGTTCTTCTCAATTCCATCTCTATCAGGAAACCAGGCCCAGGGTGTCAATAAAGGCAACGAAAACAAAAAGCCAACCACATTAAGAACCTACAAGCCAATCAAATCACAGAATATTTAGTCGTCCCTCTATCCTCTGCTCCTTGTGTGCCCTTGTAAACATGTGCGATAGATCACCTCTGCAGGCTGACGAACAGAGCCCAGAGCTCTGATAGACCACCTCCTGCAGGTTGATGAACAGAGCCCAGAGCTCTGATAGACCACCTCTGCAGGGTGATGAACAGAGCCCAGAGCTCTCATAGATCACCTCTGCAAGTTGATGAACAGAGCCCAGAGCACCCAGCATCTGTTCCAGTCAGACGCCCTACAACAGCAGAACAGAGTAACGGCACGCAGAGCTGGGGTAAGACAGATGGCCAGGGTTCTCAGACATGACTAATCGCCCACCACTGGAGCCTGACAGGGTGAGATAGAGAACCTGAGGGCTTGTGTTTGTGTTTCTCAGTCCCTCTCTCTGCCCCCCCCCCCCCTCCTCGTCATCTCTCATTTTCCTTCCCTCTCTCTCTCTATCTTCTCCCCCTTCACTACATTATGTAGGTCATTTCTATCTAACTCACACACTCTCTTCCCCTCTCTCGCATTCTGCAATCGGTTCATCAACTACCCTGATCTGGAGGAGTATGTCATCTTCAACTTTGACCTCTGAGCTAATGATAACATCACTGGGGAGGGTGGGGGTTGCTCAAAGCCACCACTCCAGGGAGCAATCATTTCTAATGGGACAAAGTTGCAATACGGATATCAGTGAAATGGTATTTTTTAGTCAATGTAAACCAAAGAGACCATTTAGCTACGCCAGTGCCCTATAAGTTGAGTTTTACAGCGAAATTGTAGAGGGGTTTGTACTGTCTGTACCGCGTGGCCATACCTCAGAATCACATTGTTCTCACACCTCCTTTGGAGGACTGGAGAATTTTGGATTAGCCGATGTTGCTTGCACAGACAATGGCTGCGAGCGCTCACATTTTGATTGACTTTGCAGAAGTGATGTTTCCAGAACAACAACCCCCTCCCCTTTTTCGTTTTTCTCGCTAGAGCCAATTAGTTAGTGTTAGCCAATCAACTTAGCTAACATTGCTAGCAAGCGATTCTTTTGAAAATGTACGTTGCTGAAGTGTTTTTTTTTTTTGGGGGAATTATAATTTGGTTGTTGGAACATTAGCGGATCAGTGAAAATCATTGGCTGTTCCGTTTTGAGCTGCCTATTGACTGGTTGGGGTGTGGCAAGCATATTACAGGTCTCCACCCCTCTGTAGCAACTTTCTGACTCAAACTTCCTCAGGCTTTCCCAACAAAGTGAGAAGAAAGACAGGAAGCCAAGGTTACTCTCGGCTGACCTGAGCAGACAAAAAGATGCATTCCAGGGTTCTCCCCTCAACTTTTGTGGCACTGGATTGCTTTATCAAAACCCGACTCATATTTATTCATTGTTATATTATGTAAAAATTAGCAAAAAATACCGCTCAAATGCTGAATTCACTGAAGAATGCTTTCACTTTCACTTTCACTTTTAACAATGATGTCGTTGGCGATCAAAGCTAGTTATTCTAGCAAATATCTAGTTTAATTTGCCTTGAAATGCTTACATAGTGGTGGCACAAAGTTCACAGCATGGCATAGTACAACTCTTTCTTTGGGGAGAACCCTGCATTCTGCACCACAAATGACCTTATGCTGCTTTTTTCCTAGTATGTCGGCAAATAGTGATGTAGACAAGGTTAAAGGCACTCAAGTGTTGTTGTTTATGCACCTTTCTCAGGGGTTTACCGTCTTTAACCAAAAATTGCAGATTTTGACGTGCTTTTACATTCGTCATTTGTTCCAGTGTCCAGCGTCTACCCACCTTTATTTCTACCACTACTGAACTTCATTACTACTGATCTGATTTGATCAACTGCAGCAGTATAGTGTAGGGATGAGGTGGTTAGGGATGGAGGGAGGGAGACAAAGGTCTAGGATCAGCTTACCCTTCTTACATCATAACCATTCAGAGGAAAACACAAAACATGATGTTGGATCAGTGTTTGAGGGTAACTTCTTCTCACTCCTTGCACTCCCCTTCATACAATCCCAGCATCCCTTTCACCTCTACGGGCTGAAGGTATATAGAGACGTTATATATAGAACTAAACATCACCACTAAGGCAAGATGCTATTTCTTCAAAACACAAATCCTGTGTTCGACATGAGTTAAAACGCCATCATGCTTGAAGAGGCTTTAGTATTAAACACACCCACACATTATTCATCCCACACACCCACACACACACACACACATCTAGATGGTGTGTGTGTTATGTACGCAACATAAATGTAATAACCCATTTCATAGATATACTGCGAAACAGTAAAATGGAGAAAAAAAGACATAAAAAGATGTTCACTGTGCAAATTCAATTGCGATGTTGTTAGGTCTACGATTAAGACCATAAAGCTTTATGACAATGCTTTAGGTCAAACTTCCTTAGGAAGTAAAATTGAAATTCATGCACAACACGGTTTTGCTAAAGTAAAGACATTTATATTCAGTTATGGTCCTGAAATCCATTATCGGTACCAACAGGCGCAACAAATACAACAAATCACCCCCTCTGTCTCTCTCTATGTCACACCCCTCCGCCCTCCCTCACTCTCTCTCCCTCCCTCTTTCCCCTTTCACTCCTCATATCCCACCCTCCTGTCTCTCCCTCCCTTTCTCTGTTCTTCCCCCATCCTCTCCCTCCCTTTCTCTCTTCATCCCCCATCCTCTCTCTCTCTCTCTCTCTCTCTCTCTCTCTCTCTCTCTCTCTCTCCCTCTGTCTCTATCTCTCTCTCTCTTTCTCTAGTATTCTGATCACATCTGGAGGGTGTAGTCTCCTTCAAAAAGAGCATGTGTGATTGAGGGTAATTGCTAGGGTGAAGGGGAGAGAAGGACACGGGAGAGAGACTCCACAAGGATGATGGACTATTATTACTACTATATGGAGATTTACTTTACTCTAAACTCACTAAATCAGTCCATTACTTTGATTCTTGAATGATGTTAGTTTGAAGTGGTTTCCAAGATGATCTTATCAAATACATACTACGCAATCTCTGGAACACATTTGTACCACAAACACACACACACACACGCACGCCAGCATGGTATCACTTCATAGGGAGGGACCATTCACACTGACCCCACACATGTGAATCAGAATTCATCTTCACCCATCTCCATGGTGACCATCCCCCACCCATCCCCATCCTCCCATCAATCAACAAGTGTCCTCTACTGACTGGTTAAGGTGACAGGCCACACACCCTCACAACCCCCCTTTAGTAGACAGCGAAAAAGGATGAGAAGGAGTGTGTGTGTGTGTGTGTGTGTGTGTGTGTGTGTGTGTGTAAATGATACAAGTGTCATCAGTGTGTTTGCGATACGAGTGGGTGAGTGGATTTGCAACCATGAGCGTTTGCATGTGCTTATATCGGCTTATGTGGCCATGCCTGTGTGTATGCATGAAATACCATGTTCGAATATATATATGTGTGTGTGTGTGTGTGTGTGTGTGTGTGTGTGTGTGGGTGTGTGGGTGTGTTATGTGCTAGATGAGTGTCAAATTCAGGTCAAATTCATTTAGTCAATTCAACAAATGAACTTGACACAGAACTGAAATGGAAAGTAACCCTCTCGATAACAAAGGTGCTGTATCAACGTGAAACCCATGCCAACTTAATGTCCCGAATTGAATGGTGCTGAAATTAATTTGACCCCAACTCTTCTCTGTGGAGACAGAAGAAAACACACTGTTGTGGGGAAAAAAAGGGGTACTGTCAATTTTCTGTCTTTTCCTAGAAAGCCGGTGCCTCTTATACAAATGAAATGTCCATTTCCCGAGGTGAAAAAAATCTCATGAGTACAAAAGCACTCTCACAACACTGAGGTTTAGAGTTAAACTGTTGCTCCATAGCTTCAACCACGAGAACCAGAGAAGACCACACCATTAGAAACGAGTTTGAACCAAGAGAAACTCAAAGGGGAACTTTGAAACAACCCAATACTTGAGACACTCTCCGAGGCTACGGCACTGATTAATTAATGATATCTAAAGGCATTTCAGAGGAGGGAGAGCGATCAGAGATTTATTTATAAATACAATTAGACAAGAGAGAGCAAGCAAGATAAGAAAACTCCCAAGTCTCTCAGAGCTACTGGCAGAAACCCTCGGAGCAAACTAGCATAATGTTGCATAATACCGCGGGATATGTTATGACACAGGTAAAATGGTGTGTGTATGAAGAATTGCTCTGTCATACTGCCTCTTCTCTATCTATGCTTGAAAATGGATATACAGTATGCGCACATACACACACACACACACACACACACACACACACACACACACACACACACACACATACACACACACACACACACACACACACACACACACACACACACACACACACACACACACACACATACACACACAAAGCAAACAACAGAATAGCAGGGATGATGCTCTATAAATAAAACCAGCAGATAAACAGAGAGCATTTAAAGAGTGAGAGGGAGACATGAAGAGAATGAGAGAGAGATCAAGACAAAGAGTGACAGAGAGAGAGATACAAAGAGAGAGCAAGAGAGAGAGGTGGGGAGTGGCAGAGAAATAGAGAGAAGGAGAAGGGGGGGGGGGCTAGAGCTTCATCGTTTTTTGTTGGAGCAGGGCCAGTGATGGAGAATTGTCAGTTTTATCTATCATATGTTATATAAGCAAACACAGGAGGTTGTGTGAAAATTATAATTCGCTATCGCTGAGGCCTGCCAAGTTCAGGGAGAAAGAGGGCAAGAGAGAGCAGTAAAGAGAATAATGTTTCACCAAATTCATCATGGTGTACAGCAGGCTTATTTAAGTTGTGAAAAGCAGGTCCATTCCACTGGCAACCCGTGGGCCAGATGGGCCCTTTGTTCACGTAATACTGGCCGTTTGGCCAATTATAAAAAAGTTGCATCAATATTTTCCACCAAAATATATGGTTTAGGCAAAATCTGCCTCAGTCTACATTATCTCCAATAGTAGAAGCGGTTTGTACTTTAGTCCCACCTGTTGCTGTCAGTCAATTGAACAATCGCCCTAGTGACAGCCAATCAGAGCTCTCTATTCTACACAGAAGGCAGAGTTGCCAAAATAAACACCTTGTTGTGGCATGCAAAGAGAAAGCTGCCATTAGTTGGTGTTCGGTTGTTCTGTTGTTTTAAACCTGTGTTTGTGCAGGTTTTCAAACGTATGTGACAGTATTCAGTTAGTTGTGATGTCTCACTGCATTTTTCCAGAACCTTCCAAAATTAGCTGGTTTGGTCTGTCGTCATCTGAACCGGGCATTACACTTGTCAAAAACTAACCAAACTGATGTTGCACAGAGGTTGTGAGAGTATTGTTTTTTGATTTTTTTTATACGTCAAAATGCAAACGCTGGAGCTCTGTGTACTGATTTTGCAATGTTTGATTGACATTGTTATTTGATGGTTGTTGGTTAGTCAAAGACAAAGACTATTTATTGGCCATGCAATCAATTCTCATCAATTGTTGGAATGTGGTAGTTTTTGCACACACACCCCCCGAGACAACACACACACTGCACACCCCCCACTCCAAGACAACATACGTGCACACCCCCAAGGAAGAACACAACTCTGGGCTCTGGGCACAGGGTCAGGGTTATTTTTCAACATTGACTCAAGATTGTCATTCGATCATCTAACGTTGCTACATGATTGCACATGAGTTGAAAATGAAGGTTTATTTAACATTGTCATTGCAGTTGACTCATAGCGATATAAAGTTTCTCAGTTGATTCCATGCATTTCAGCAGTAGGCTATATGGACACATATCCAATCATAAATCAATAAAAACAATTTACATGCTATGTGCAATAATGAGAATACATCTGAGAAGGGTGTCAAGGGATAATGGGAGCGGGCAGGTGGGGCTAGAATGTTGGCTACAAATGAATAACTTTTATATAGGTGTCATATCATTGCTGTAGCCTTGGACAGTTCTTGATATGTGTGACATTCATGATTTGTAGGCTACACATTTTGATTCAGCTCCTGTATGTGCTTGCTTGAGCTCTGCTTACAACAAGCTTAAAACGTTTCCCATTAACAAACAAAAGCGTGACAATTTATTTAGCCACTAGACTGTCTTTTAGGGATACAATTTGAATGCTGAGTACAATCAAGTCCCACTCCTCCCCTAAAACATTAAAAAAGTTCATCAGTTAAAAAATTCCGTTCATAGAAGATTGACATGCAAACATTGATTTTACTGTAGCCAAATGTTTTAGAGAACTGTTATCAATTTCATTTTACATCACAAAAATGATCAAATGGTTGTGTTCATTTATGCATTTCAAATACTTTTTTGGCTACCCAGCTTGGAAGTGTGGGTTTTAGGAGAAGCCTAACCAGTGTGATATCTAGATTACTAGAGCGCAAGTTGCTATTAATATATTAAGGAGTGAGCTAAGACAGAGAGACTTGTAAACACTTATGTTCTCTATGACAACTGCATCGTAACATGGCAACATACGTGGGCTAACGTGAGACAGATCACAGAACCATGACGAATGACTCTGCTGTGATAAGTGGGGCAATCAGGATGATGATGCTTCAGTAATTTTTACAGACAGAACAAATTCTCTTTTCAAATTTTGGTGATGGGCAGCGAATTACAATATCGTGGGGGAAGGTGTGGGGGAAGCAAATGTGGGCTGGTCACAATCATCTTCTGCTGTCCTATATAGGTTCTTACCATTAAGCGCCACAATAGGCTCTGCCAAATTCAAGCACACTTTATTGGAAAGCTGACTACCGACTATCCACAATGACATTACCATATCTAATCAGTGACAAATGATGCTAAATCAGCTGGAAGTTTATGCAGTCGATCTGTCTGAAAATTCATAGTCACCGTATGTTCACAACAAGCCAATCTCTGCTAGTTGAGAGAGCCATCCACTCGGCCAGCTCACATGTTTCTTTCCATGTCA
>NC_139674.1:1376700-1419200 GCF_951799395.1 Argentina silus | reverse complement strand
TGTAAAGAAAGAAGAGTGTACAGAAAGAAGAGCGTACAGAAGAAGAGTGTACAGAAAGAAGGGTGTACAGAAAGAAGAGTGTACAGAAAGAAGAGTGTACAGAAGAAGAGTGTACAGAAGGAAGAGTGTACAGAAAGAAGAGTGTACAGAAGAAGAGTGTACAGAAGAAGAGTGTACAGAAAGAAGAGTGTACAAAAAGAAGAGTGTACAGAAGAAGAGTGTACAGAAAGAAGAGTGTACAGAAAGAAGAGTGTACGGAAGAAGAGTGTAAAGAAAGAAGAGTGTACAGAAAGAAGAGTGTACAGAAAGAAGAGTGTTCAGAAGAAGAGTGTTCAGAAAGAAGAGTGTACAGAAAGAAGAGTCTACAGAAAGAAGTGTGTACAGAAGAAGAGTGTACAGAAAGAAGGAGGGCAGAAGAGAGAAAAGGGCTCAACCAGGGATGAATGGAAGGAACAGTGAATTAATAATAATAATAATAATAATAATCATAATAATAACAATTCATAATACATACAATTTGTATAGCGCTTTCTCGTGGACAGAAAGAACTTTAGAATTAGAGAGAAGAGAGAGGAAGAGGGGAGGGGGGAAGGTGGGCAACCATAGAAACCATACCACTGCACAACATCTGAGCCCAGATCTGCTCCTAGCCACTGAACTGGCCATCACAGCCCTATACAGTTGTCAGGGTTAGGGTCAGGGTCGGGGTCAGGGTCAGATTTAGGGTTAGGGTTAGGGTTAGTGACATCCTATTGGGAACAGCATGAGAAGAGGAGAGATTGCAGTCAAAACTCTTGGTTTGTATACATACTGTATGGCTATTCACTAACAGAAACATTGATGACATCAGTGACAGTGAATTGATCTTGGATTGCCTGTTGGAATGCATGAAGCTATTTCAGTGAGGGCACATCGGCATGTGCTCATTTGCGTGTATAGACTATATCCAGGAAAACATGAAAGCAGTTTTAATAATTTGGGTGAACTATCCCTTTAAGCACAGCGCCGTAATGAGTAGCGTCAGTTGAATGGCTGTTAGAGTGTGAGTCCTCCCCTGTGGCAGTATCTGGTTAATATAACACAATAGTCTTTTCTGTCTCCTTCAAGAACAGCTTCTCCCATTTCCCCTCGGTTTGCATTTTCCCAAAGCAGTTAATTAAAGAGAAAAGGTCATGTTAATTGCCGAGGATTATAGGGAATTCTGTACGGTAATTTATCACCATCAGCACTGTAAATGATGTGGTGTGAGTGGCCTCTGTAAAATTAACATTGATTAACATAGATTATATGAAATATCACGCGCACACACACACACACACATGCACGCACACAAGCCTCTCCACTGTCTTATGCTACTTTGGGCTGTGAGGTAAAGAAAGTAATAGGTGATATTATGTTATTTGTTTACGTACTACAGTATATAGACTGTACATTTACGATCATATGCATGGGGTGGGACTAATGTGAGTGTGTGTGTGTGTGTGCACTCTGAATGGATGAGCAGTGACCATAAGGTAATTTGGGTCAGTGTGCTCTGGTGAGAGAAACAGGGAAGTATGACAATGACAAAATGTGTGTCAGTGGCACTTTACAACCACGGCACCCCAAGGCATCAACACACACGCCAAGACCCCCCCCACCACACACACACACACACACACACACACACACACACACACACACACACACACACACAGACACACACACACACACACACACACACACTCCCATCATATGACACACATACTACTAATGTTTTCAACTTCTTCGTTTCTATCATCTCTGTTGTTCTCTGAGTCTATTCTTTCTAGCACCTTTAGGTAATCTATCTTTTGGACATTAGTTTCCACTGTTGCTTGATTTGTTTTACCAGGCCACTCACCGGCCACTTTATTAGGTGCACCTTGCTAGTACTGGGTTGGACCAGCTTTTGTTGCCCATCTACTTCAAGGTTCGTCGTGTTGTGCGTTAAGAGATGGTCTTCTGCATACCTTGGTTGTAACGAGTGGTTATTTGAGTTACTGTTGCTTTTCTATCATCTCGAACCAGTCTGTCCATTCTCCTCTGACCTCTGGCATCAACAAGGCATTTTCGCCCAGAGAACTGCCGCTCACTGGATATTTTCTCTTTTTCTGACCATTCTCTGTAAACCCTAGAGATGGTTGTGCGTGAAAATCCCAGTAGATCAGCAGTTTCTGAAATACTCAGACCAGCCCGTCTGGCACTAACAACCATGCCACATTCAAAGTCACTTAAATCACCTTTCTTCCCCATTCTGATGCTCGGTTTGAACTTCAGCAGGTCGTCTTGACCATGTCTACATGCCTAAATGCATTGAGTTGCTGCCATGTGATTGGCTGATTAGATATTTGCGTTACCGAGCAGTTGTACCTAATAAAGTGGCCGGTGAGTGTATATACAGTATATACTGTATATTGTTTAGCTTTATAAAATACAATGTACTGAATTCAACTACATCAACACATACTCAGTCACATTGTACTGGCTGATGATAGCTCAGGGTCAATAGGAGACATTGTAATGCTGTCATACATGGTCAGAACAAGTCTTCTGTTGCAGCTGTGGATGCATTAGAACTGCAAGCTTCAAATACATGTTTCCAGTTGTTTTTGTTTTCCTGTTAGATCCACTGGAACACAGGTTATCCGCTTTGAGTGAAAAGGACCCGTAATATCACTAGTAAGACCCACAGCTCACTATGCTTTTTGTGTTTTTGTTTTGAACTTATCTTATAACAAAATCTGATTTGATTGAACGATACCCAGAACTTCAGCCTTATGTTATTGTTTATGAGTTATAGTGAAAATAGGGTTTGATTGAGTCTCTTACCTCCTCCCATTCGGCGGTGAAGGAGGGTGTTCTCTCCAGTCTCCCCCCAGGACTGGTGTGGTCCGCTGGGCTAGGATTCCCCCCCGGCCCCTGGCCACGAGCCCCGGACCCCCAGCTGTGCTCTTCCTAAACAATTCAAAAGTCCAATTCAAAAAGCTTTATTGTCTGTCCAATTTAAACAATGACATTTAGATGATTGTCTTTGACTCATTTACAGTCATATCAAACATATAAAACACACAGCAACATTTGACATTATAGCACAAACCAAAGGACAACATGTATAAGAAGCCAATGCAAACATTACAAACATATTTGTGGTGCTTTTCAGCTGTCACTTCGGGCACCAGGGCTTGGCCCAAAGCCTCCTCCTTTTCTGAGGAAAGGGCCGTGGGGAGATTTGTGACATGTACTGCGCCCTCCCATTGTTTGGCTAAGCTAGTATATGGGACTGCTACTGTACTTGTTATGTTACAAAATCACACAATATAAACCTGTGACTGCAGGCCCAGTGGAATGTAACTAAGGGGGCACATGAAAGTTGGATAATTGATCCTACCACAACATACGATGTGTTTGCAGCCTTAGAGAGATGTCTTACCAGCGGAGAGCAGGCTACTGTGCCGCTTTTACAAAGAGAAAGCGCATTTCCACAACTTATCAAATAAATGATTCAAACTATTATACTGAAACATATACAAGGTAGGTTTATTTACTCAAACTATGTTGCTGGCGACCTGACAATACCATCATTATAGTATATAGTACCTAGTTTCAAAGTCATATTATTATTTATTTTTTTAAATATGTTTTTAGGGCATTTCTGCTTTATTGGGATAGAGACAGTAGAGATTGACAGAAAGGATGGGAGAGAGAGGAGGGATGACATGCAAGATAGGTCGAGGGTCGGAATCGAACCAGGAACATTGCGATTACGTGGTAAGCGCATTAGTGTGCTACGCCACTAAGTGCCCCCTAAAGTCATATTATTAAAAAATTTGCTGGAGAAAAACTTGAAATTGTTGACAGATCTATTGTTTCAGTTCTGAGTAGTCATGCTGGTTTGACGGTGAAACTGACACTGACGATTTTCTAGTCTCTAGTGGAAAAGTGCCATTGGTGTGTTTGAGTTGTGCTTTTATTCTAGCAACGTGACTGCTTTGAACACAAACCTTTGAACAGTGTGAGTGTTTCCTAGTAACGATTGAGTCTCAACTCCCTCACTACCCTCCATACTGCCTTACTGCATGTTTCAGACTGTACTTACAATGACTGAAAGATTGCGACAAATTAAAATGTAAATGTACTTAACCTGAACGGGACCAAACCCAACAATTCTAACTGACAAACTATACATTTGTTTAAGGCACAATCTTGGATTTGTTCTGCTGTTCAATGGTCATTTTAATTATAGTGTATGCCCATTGATTCTCAAAGGATATAACTTATAAATGCCTAATGAGCTTAGCACAACTGTCTCACCTTATCATAGCCCAAAATATAATGTTTTTTGATTCATTGTTTCTAACAAAACAATGTTTACAGCTTTGATATATGTTTAAAACATTAATTTAAATATCACAGACATTTAGTCCTTGCATTCAGAGTTCTGTCTATTAATTTCAGAGAAGTTACATTTACCATCTCTTCAACATCGTACCAAAAACAAAGTGACGGGCCAGCCAACTGGCTGAAAAATTAATTACGGATTGCACCTTTAAGTACCACCCACTTGATTTGATTTGGAATCAGACTACATGTATTCAGACCCCATAACATGTAGAAACATGATGTTCCGTACCTGTATGGGCGACACAGCCACCAGGTTGGAGTCAGACTTGGACAGCGTCTTGGAGAGCTGCAGGTCCAGCACGCTGCGGGGGATAGACCTCATCCTCCCCAGGGTGCAGGCCCGCTCCTCGTACCCAGGCCCCGCTGCCCCGTCTCTGGGTATGCTGGCCCCCGAGGTGCCCCTCACAACCACCACCTCTCCGTTCCGCGCATAGGAGGATGAGTCTGAGGAGTGAGAGGAGGAGCCCAGGGGAGCGGAGTTGCTCTGGATGTTCTTGTTGTTCTGGTTGACCCGCGTGTGGAATATGGTCCGGTAGACCACCTGCGGTTTCGGGGGGTCTTTGGTGGTTTTCAGGGCAGAGGTTTCGCTACCTGTGCGGGGTATGACGGGAGGGAGTCCCACACCAAAGTCGGGGGTCCGGAGCAAATTGCTATGGATAGCGGTGGGGGGTCCGAGGTTGATGTTGTGGGTGTTGGGGTCCGGGGCGGGGCACCTGCGGGGTTTGGAGTTGTAGAGGTGGTAGGGGGTGTCGGGGGTCTCGCAGGCGGGGGAGGAGCCGTGGAGGAGACCAGCGAACTGTTCAGGGATACGACTCTGTCTGCGGTCGTCTGTGACTGGGGGGGGCTCCTTCTGTCTCTGGTACAGCCCGTCGTCTGAGGAGAGGAGACACACACACACACACGTTAAAAAACACATACTGTATATACAAACATATTAAAGATGCATGTACATACAATACCACACCACTCTCACTCACACATACATACTGCACACAGGCACACACACACACATACAAACATGCAGGACTCATGACAAAGACTCAAGTATTCAGCATTAAATACAGAGGAAGGAAGGAACAAGGGGGGAAAACTTCTGAGGGAATCATACAGGAAACAAAAGAGAATAAGATCAATATTTGGAGGGAGACAAAGTTTCACAAAGAGGATTGAAAGTGGGATAAAGGAAGAGAGAGAGAGAAAAAGAGGAAAACATGAAAGATAGAAAGAGAAAGACGGTTACTGTACATGGAAGTATGCCCTCATATCAGTCTGCTGCCTTGTTGAGATGTTGGCTCCTCAAAATAGATACTGGAGACTCACAGGCAACTCCTGACTCCAATTTGACATGCCTGCTCTCCTCTGCGTGTGTGTGTGTTTGTGTGTGTGTGTGTGTGTGTGTGTGTGTGTGTGTGTGTGTGTGTGTGTGTGTGTGTGTGAGTGTGAGTGTGAGTGTGTGTGTGTGTGTGTGTGTGTGTGTGTGTGTGTGTGTACAGTAGAGTAGCTGTGGACCATTGACTGGGTTCTGTGAAGTGTAATAAGAGCCAAATGGATGCATTCAGAGATGTAGCGACTGTCTGTGTGCAGTGGACTAAGAGAGAAAGCCCACTACTCTCTCTAACCCATTTATGTGTCCAATTTGACATGCCTGCTCTCCTCTGTGTGCGTGTGTGTGCGTGCGTGCATGTGCGTGCTTGCGTGTGAGCAATCCCGCCGAGAGATTTTGTATGCTATTTCAAATTCAAAATCCTAAAGCTTTATTGTCAATTAAGAGATAACCCGGACATGTGTCTCGTAAGCCATCCATAGTTTTCCCACAATATCCCCCTACAGTCTCCTCCAGTATCACAAACGTACTGTACGCACTCACAAAGAGATATGAGAGCTAAGACTTAATACACAGATAACCACGGCTAAACAAATAGACATAGAACGGAAGCAAGAGTGGATTCTAATCATGCAGGATAATCCCACAACTCCCACTCTCTATCTCTCATCTAAGACAGTAAGCCTTTGGAGCATGAAAAACTCTGTTGTTGTGTTTCATATGAATCTGATGATCATTTTACATCACGCACAAATTAATCTTCTAATCTACAAATGGATACAGACGATTAGTTGGTACATGGTTTTGGAGCAGGGAATTTGCTGGCTTGAGATCTCTTTTTAGTTAGAGGTAGGGAGAATGTGTGTGTGTGCATGTGCGTGTGTGTGTGATCAAGAGATAGTAGCCCTTATCTCTCTCTGGCTCCTGACAGTGTGTGTTAAGACTGTGTATTAGCCCATGTAAACAGAATCTCCACAGATAAATCATCAAATTACCAACACACAGACAGAGAGAGGGATTGGGGTAGGGAGAGAGAGACACACACACACACACACACACACACACACACACACACACACACACACACACACACACACACACACACACACACAGAGTAAACAAGAGGGCAGAAGAGAGAGAGTAAGGGGAAATAAAGATAGACAGGAGGAATACATACACACACACACACACACACACACACACACACACACACACACACACACAGTTTTCATTATGGAGTGTTTTAAATTTTTCTTTCAGAAAAACAATGTTACAGTGATGAGTGCTATGGAATTGCCTGTGTCAGCAGCCAGTGTCACTTAGGTAATGCAGCTAATTCCGACAACTAATAACTCCTAGAATGAGTGGGACAGTACACTATCTTATGGTCAAAAGGAAACATTGATTAGCCTGCTGTTTACAAGAATGTATATAATGTAACATCCACAATGCACAACACACACTTCTATTCATTTGAGAGTGGTTACATTTCTCTAGCCAATCCCTCTACTGTTTAGCAAACCAAATGATATTGGAAAATAACCCCCCCCCCCCCCCCCCCCACACACACACACACACAGAAAAACACACATCTGAGAAGAGTGAGTAACACCTCTACACTGTGACAATCTTGGTCTCTCACAACTCTCTCTCTCTCTCTAGGTTTGGTAACCATGGCAACACTGCACCAGCTTGCCAGATCTTTTGGTGGCTAAGTCTATGGCCTTCAAGATAATGATGTATTGTATATCACTATAAGTGAGTGTGTGTGTGTGTGTGTGTGTGTATGTCCTGCCGAGATATTTTTAAGCTGGCACGTGGCCATGGGGAGAATTGGTGCCATAAAGCATGTTTCCCAATTGAAACCCGTGTTGAACTTTGTATTCCGCCTGGTAAAATAAGATCATTTTGGACTACGATTATGGTTGATATTATTTCCTACGATTGGTGATGCAGCATAACGGCATTTCCTGGATGCACTGTGCCAATCGTCTTGCTCATATGAATCCATTGGGGGTCAGTAGTTCACTTCCAGTTATAGATAAATCGTGCGTGCCTGCATGTGTACAGTATCCTACTCCAAATAGTTAAACATTATAATCAATGGGAGGGTATACAGTAGGTCACTGTTTAAAATATGCATGTATGCAAGTACTAGTATGCAGATACTGCAGCAGATCCTGAAGACGTGTAAAGTGCTGCCGAAAGCCACCACCAGGTGAAGGCCAGAGCTGTGAAGGATGTTTGAACAAATCCATCCTTCTGTGGTAGAAATGACTGACAGTCAGGGACGTAGGAAGTATATTTCGCAAGGGGGTACTGCCTAAAATGTTGTGTGGTGGGTGGTGGCTGTGCCCACCCCCCCCCCCTTTTCTGGTGCATATCACCTGTTTAAACAAGCAATTCTGGTGACTTTTGATGGGAGAATAACGTAGTGGTTAGTGCGAGTGAAAAGCATGACATGATCAGTTCTCTGGTAAATGACACAAGACCTACAGCTGATTCACCTGAGTGCACCCGTCCACACCCGACGGGTCATGAGAGCGTTGCATATATTTGTCAGTATATCAATAACAACTGATCCAATCCTGCGCTACAATCTAGCAGGAGCCTATGCCAATGCATGCCACCACACAAAGTGATCGCATATGGTGAGAGAAAGGGTCCGAGATGGAGATGGAGTAAGGTGAACATCTTGCATTTTGGCTATTTGTCCTGATTCCAACAATGACAGAAGACAGAAGATGATTTTAAGACAAGAACAGCAGGATTTTCTTTGAGTTTTGGCTTAGGCCTGTGATGGGCTCCATTCTCCTGTGTGTCCTTAACACACATAGCATTAGACTTATGGTTAAACTTCCATTTGTTTCCTACAGTTTGTTTCTTGGAAACTATTACATTGTTTAACTTGTACATTTGAATTTGAGCAATTTGGCTACCTGACTTTGCAGACAACCATAGATACAGGGGGACATTTCTAAATTAAGGTTAGGGTGCATGTATTGCAGAGGGGAGCAAGAGTGTCTGCTATTATATTTGTTTTTCAAGATTGGAACCTTTCTGTTTGAGAGGGTTGGTCTAAGGTCCTGTACCCTAATGATGCACCTGTCCATCTCGGCCAGGTGGTTGCGCTGATTGTTTAGGTCCGTATTTGTTCTTAGCAATTTGAGCAAGACCGAACCATCGGATTCGAGCTGAACCAAATCTCTACAGCAGGAGCCCAGCCTCCCTCCACACCAAACCTCAGCCCATGGAGACAGGTGGCCAAAATGCACACAAAAAAAATAGTCATGTAAAATGTAGGCCTATTGAAACAATTATTCCAATAGACCCAATTTTGCCCTGTTTTATTTAATGGGTTATAATTGTAAACAGGCCCTACATTTATCGTTGTCATGTTAAAATGTGTAGAATTGCAGAAAATGCGTTTTAAAATTGAATTCATTTTTATGGGGAAGGACCCTCAGACCCCCTGTTAAAAAATAGCTTCCCCAAAATTTAAACTCATGCGACTCCTATGAATTTAACCAGCAGCCTAGATGACACACATAGACTTCCATAGACTTAAACATGACAGAGAGAATAGTTTATGATTGCAGAGCCTTGCTTAACCAGCTTGATAGATAGATTGATCATTGCACAAATGACAGAATATCTCCTATATTTGGCCAAAGGTTGATTACAAGGACAGATCAGGTTGATTACAGGGACATGAAGAGTGGGATTGTGACTGGATAGAAAAGTTGAAGATTTTTTTCTCTCCCATTTTTTTCACTTCATGGCTGTGACAGGGATGCTTATGTAGTTCATTGTGCATAGTGTGCAAAACGTCTTTTGCAACATTGAATTCCCCCTTCACCTTCCCCCAACCATTTGTTAACAATTGGGTGTGAACTGTCTAATGACCCGCTTCAGGTTTTCACTAATCCCCCCAACCACCCTGTTGTGGATAATTGCTCATGTTAATCTCCAAAGTTTGGAATATCGCATGCAGCCGTATTTACAAAGCAAATGTCCTTGTGCCTCGATTCAAATGTATTTGACAGTCTGTGTTATTTACAAAAGTATTTACAAAAATTAACATTGATTGATTGTTTCAAATAATACTGTCCTTGGGCTGCTGATGAATGAAATAAAAATGTATGTTTAGCGATGTTTTCTTATGCATTACAGTAGAAAGGCTATTAGACTTTCCGCTATGTTATTGGATCTGATCAATGAAATTAAATAGCATACAATTTGTCACATCTTTCACCATTGCTTATTATTATTATTATTTCACCATTATGTGTGTGTTTTTATCGTGTGTGTGAAACACACTTTTAAACTGAATCTAACTTTGATCTCTTGTCATCTCTTAAGAGTGGATCGTCAGTAGCCAAGATAATCAGTAGCTTCCTCCACCACCGCCCCATTGTAGCCAAGATCACTGCCCCTTACAGACCCATTCCATAGAGGGAATTTGGGAGGTTTATGGAAATTACGTAGAACGTTAAGAGCTTGCATTATGGCTTTACATTCCTAGTCTTTGGCAGTGCTTTGTTATAGGTCGCTAAATGTTTTAATTGGTTCCATGTTTTATTGAAAAGTCTAGATTTACTTGTGATATAGCCTAGCTGTTCTCTGGTACTGTCGCATGGAACCCCCTGCCCTCGGTCCCTTTCTCCTTGGTATGATGCTGGTGTTATAAACCACGCAATAGAGGTGACACGTACAGTACCTCTATTAATCTAATAAGTCTAAATATTTCTTCATTTAAAGGTATGCTTATAAGTACATTTAAACCGAAAAAACCTGAAACGTCCACAACTGTCTTCTTCAAATGGATTGTTTGATTGGATCCGCGTTATGACAAGTTCATCTGAATGCCATGCAGTTGTACACACCTAAGCCTATATAAATTAAAGCTAGTATTAGTCATACAGTAGGCCTACCCATCAATTCAAGTGGACTTCTCATCCATATACTGTATGAGTCGCCAACACACTTTCCAGAGCAGTATGGCAAACAACATGTGTTATTATTATGGATGGACATTTTCAACCGCAAAAACTACACCATAGGCTACTAGAACAAATAAGCCACCATATGTCCAATATAGTCTATAGAATTATTTACTTTTGAAACAGACAATAAGTGGATCTCCGCGAGACACAGCAATCATTCATAATCATTATTTCTACATGGGAAACAGACTGAGACCAAGGCCTCTTTTGCAGGTGCACCTTGTCCATAATATTTACACAATAACAAAACAACACATAAAAATACAAGACATTAAAGTACAAAAATCAATACACCATATAAAACCACAATATTAGGAGAAACAATCACATCTTTCACCAAGGAGGTCCTCAATTAACACCCTAAATTGCCCAAGCGGCACCAACTGAATATATTTTTTCTATAGATTGTTCCAGCAGTTAGGTGCACCATAACTAAAAGCAGATTTACAAAATTTGGTGGAGACCCGGGGAATCTGAAGAGTTAACCATCTGAGAACAGGTTAGGTCATTTATGTCCTTGAATTGTAATAATGAGGTTAGGTAAGCTGGGAGTTTATGCAGTAGGGCTTTATACACAAAAAGCGAGTAATGAAGAGATCTACGGGACTTTAACAAGGTCCAGCCAACCTTTTGATAAAGTATGCAATGATGTGTATTAAAACTATCACCTGTGATAAAGCGAAGAGTGCTATGGGAGATGGCATCCACAAGTTTAAGAGTAGTGGCTGCTGCATTTTGGTAGGTGATATCACCATAATCAAGTACTGGCATGAAAGTTGATTGCACAATCTGCTTTCTGCTGTTCAGGGAAAGGCACAATCTATTCCTATAAAAGAAGCCCCCCTTAAATCTTAGCTTTTTAACAAGCTCCTCCAGGGCAAAATTGTGTCTATTGGAAACACATGTTCATGCAATAGGTTCTGTGTGCATTTTGGCCACCTGACTGTCTCCATGGGCTGGGGTTTGTTATTTGACGTGTGTGGAGGAAGGTTGTGCTTCAGCTCGATTCAGACAGGACTCCACCGTGAGTTGGGTCTCGCTTGAATTTCTAAGAATGAATACAGACCGAACAATCAGTAAAGCCGCCTGGCCAAGACCATCCCCCAAAAACAGAAAGGTTCCAATCCCGAAAAACAAAGACAGCAAACAATTTCGCTCCTCTATGCAATAAACGTAGCCTAATCTTAGTTTAGAAATGTCCTCCTGTATCAGTCATTTAGCCAAATTGCATCCACTGCATGCTGCACACGCTCGAGACCCATCAGTAAACCACTGCTCGTGAAGTTCACCAGCGGTTACTGTTTAAAAGATCAAGGACGAAGAGAATTATGAAAGGAGAAGAAATTAACACAATTTACTCCATGACAAATTTACACTCTTGCAAATTGCATTGGAAAAAGAGACAAATGTGATTGTTGAGAATAAATTACTGACTTTGATGATAATATATCATTTTGTTACTTTTATTTAAATTGACTTTTGGGGAAGCTTAGCATATGGGACGCTATGCCCATAATGGCAGGGTACCCTTTCTCACCCTGTTTTGGCTGGGAATCAAACCACAACCAAATGCTGTCAACAGCATGCCCTGGGAACAAACATTTTCAGCTTTGAGTATAAATACCATATTCAATTTTATTTCTATGGCCAATAGAGCAAACAGCACAATAGATACGTATATACCGTCTCTGATCTAGAAACAGTAGAAAGAGCAGAAAGTCCAACCCCAGTCCCTGTTCTGGGGACAGGTGGAACTACAGCTATATTGAGGTGAGGACAGACAAGGAATGATCTGGAAAAGGTAGAAAGAGTAGGAGAAGTTTACAGAGACACAGGTAACAAATGATGGTGGAACAGTGAAGAGCACAACACAGACAAGTGGGAGAGAGAGAGAAAGAGAGAGAGAACAAAAGAGAGAAAGAGAGAAACAACAGCGGAGGGTGCAGTGGGAAACAGTGGGAAACAACTATAAATAAAAGCCGATACACACACACAGAACAGAATACGGCTGTTCAGTTCGAAATAAAAAATGATCTATCAATGTCATCGCAGCGTGTGTCCAATGAAAAAGATGGAAGGGAAGACTGATGAAACGATAAAAGCAGACAAAAATATCTCCTCAACTTGTTTTGACAACTATCTCTCTGTCTCTCTCAATTGCTTTTGTCACTTTCTCCTTTCTCAACGGGGAAAAACTCTAAACTCTCTCTCTCTGTGTGTGTGTGTGTGTGTTTGTGTGTGTGTGTGTGTGTTTTAACCAAGTTGAGAAGGTAAAGTCAATGCTCAAGTTTAAATACCCCCACCCGCACCGTTGAATTGCTAGCTTTTAACATGGGGTGTGTCGGAGTGCGAGGCAACTGTTTGCAACAACTTGACGTCTGTTTTGTGTGTGTATGTGTGTGTGTGTGTGTGTGTGTGTGTGTGTGTGTGAGTGTGTGTGTACGTGTCTTACCTGAGGAGACCTCGAAGCGTGGACTAGACAGCTGTTAACCCTTTGCCAAATGTCCGTCTGTTATGGCACTACACCCGAACATTGCCTTACATTCACACACACACACACACCTTTACAGACACATTCATTCCCCCCACTGAAATACACACTCCAAAACACACCCAGGCAGAGACCTGATGGACTTGTACCACATTGCATTCTTACATACCTTCTCTAAAGTTCACACACACACACACACACTCACACACACACACACACACGCACACACACACACACACACACATACACACTTGATAGCTCTTGTGCTCATAGACACATACACACACTTACATACATGTATGAATATGCACACACGCACATGGACACGCACATGCGCACACACACAGACACACACACACACACACGTCCTGTCATGCAGCAGATTGCTTAGTTCAGACATGGTATTTGGATACTTAGTTGTCTCTGCTGACAGATAACCACAGTAATGAGCGTGTGTGTGTGTGTGTGTGTGTCATTGATGATATACAGTAAGTAATGAGACATTTTGTCTTACATCAAAAGAATATGAGGTTCAAGCATAGATTCTCCGTTTTTATTTGATGGTATTTGTGTACATATTGGTTTCACCATTTAGAAACACTTTTTATACATAGTCCCTCTATTTCGGGGCACCAAAAGTAATGGGACAATTGACTTGGCAGGTGTGTTCCAAAACATCGTTTGTGCAGGCATAAGACAATAATCAATAATAATAATAATAATAAGGCATAATCAATGTCTAGTATTGAGTCTAGGCTTTGCGTTTGCCTTTGGAGTCTGTTATTGCCTTTGGAGTCTGTTATTGCATTTGGAGTCTGTCTGTCAACATGAGGACCAGAGAGGACCATGAGGACCAGAGAGACGTCAATGAAAGCCAAGAAAGCCATTATGAGACTGAAAAATCTGAAACATAGCTAAAACCTTAGACTTACCAAAAACAACATCAGTAAAAAAAAAAAAAAAAAGCACTGGTGAGCAGAGCAAACGCAAGGCCACAGAAGACTTCTACAGTGGATGACTGAAGAATGTTCACCTTAATTAAGAAAACCCCCAAAACTGGCGCTGTCATCTTGAATCGTCATGAATCATCATCAACATCTAATTGGTGGCACCAGAACCTGGGCACCACTGCAGACGCAGTCCGTTGCTAAAGCAGAGGCGATTTGTAGTTCAGAAAGTACAGGGAACGCGCTTCAAGAATCTCGTGAGAGCTGCAAGGATTTCTCAAAATGGATTAAAACATGATGAAAACTCACTATCAGCCTTTTAAATGATTAATCCTGTCAGCTGTAAGACTTAAGAACAATAATAGCACCAAGTATACCATCATTCATCAATTATGTAAATGCTATTTAGCTGACACTTTTATCCAAAGCGACTTACATTGCAGTGAGTGCATACATTTCAGTATATATGGTCCCAGCAGGAATCAAACCCACACCTAAGCGTTGTTAGCGTCATCCTCTACCAACTGAGCCACAGAGAACCACATCAATTGAATATTAATATTAAATCAGTTGTAAACAATGAACTAAGAGATGGTTCATGCATAGTAACAGTAGGCCTAGGCTAAGTGGTAGAATTATAGATGAGCTATTTAACGAGACTCTTTTTGTTTTCAGGCATTCGCAACACTTCTGATAATACCTTAGCAATTTGATGGCACACACAATCAAGTTATCTATAGAACATGATTAACTTTCAGTGTCATTGATCGTAGATTATGCTACTCACCTTGGCTCCAACAACTGGCATTTCAATCCAGCAATCACCAAAACGATTGACACTTTTTGTTAAGCACTACATTTTGTTACCCTAATCACATTAAGCTATTGCAAATTTCCCTTGAATTAACAATGAGTAGCCTAGGCTACAGTTAAAAGCACAACACGACATCATTGTCACTGATGAAGTATAACAATTGAATGTGGTATAACAAAAAAATTGTTTTTTATAAACTCCTGTCGCCTATGACAAATGTTGGCAAATCACAATGTGCAGGTTATAGGCATTTAACACAAACACAATTAAATTCTTTGCAACAGAGAAATTCATAGCATGTTATCTAGGAAGTTGGACAAGGTGAGTGTATAAATAGTTGTTTTGTTTTGAGACGCCAACAGCCGTTCTAAAACTGGCTAATTCAGATAAACAAACTGCAGTCTAAAACTGTCAAAACAGTATTTGTTTAGTCTATCATGCAGTCATGTTCACACAAATGGATTATGTTCAGTCCCGATTATTAATGGCTCAGCTCACACGCACGCGTCTGTATAGGCAAAATGAATATGCTTCTACCGTCATTTCTGGGCTATGAAGAAAAAAAAAGTTATATACTGTATACTACAATACTAAATGTAATATTAGGAAATTATAGAAACAGAAACCACAGTCTGAAACAGTCCTATTTGACAGGTGGAGTGTGAAGTTTAACATGGAATTCAATGAGGAAATATGCTTTTTTGGCACCAGCCACATGGTCCTGTTTAGCTGGCTTCAACATCTCTCCCCTTGTGTACATACATGTTATACAAGCAGTTACTTTACCCTGTTTCAGTCACCCTATACTGTATTTCTCTCAAAATAATGACAATTGTGAAGGTGCTATCAGTATCACCATCATCATCATCATCATCATCATCATCACTATCTTCACTGCACATCTACATCAAACAGGAGGAGAGGTGAAAAGAGAACAAGAGAGAGAAAGAGAGAGAGAGAGAGAGAGAGAGAGAGAGAGAGAGAGAGTGCAGCTGGGGTGAGGAGGAGAATACATGAAAATACATCTTTCCTCTCATCCCTCACTTTTTCATCCCTCAGAGCGGGGGTAGGCCGAGCAGGTGTGGTGAGCAATTGCGTGCCCCCCTCAGTGGCGGGCGGTGTAGTTGAGTGATTGCGCACCCCCTAACTGCAGGCAGGATTAAAGGGGACATGTTTAATTGCTTGTTAACAAATGTGCTGTATTGAGTGCCACCCGTTTTCTGCCAAATATAGGTCTGCATTACTCTGAGAGTTAGCGCTACACGGGTAGACAGAGAGAGAAAGCTGGCAGGAAGATGAGAGGGGGGGGGGGTGGATGGATTGGGAGAGAGAGAGAGAGGGAGAGAGAGAGAGAGCTGGCAGGAGAATAAGAAGGGGGTGGGGGTGTGGATGGAGTTAAAGTGGTGAGTGGACGCTAGTCCTAGCTCTGTTAAGGTAACCCCAATCCATTTTCCTCATACACTGCCAATACAACCTGTTTCAGTACAGGCTAGCAAATTGGCCTACGCTTCAGGGGAGTTACCCACCCGAGAAACACCAGACGATTTTAAAATGAGAAATGGGCTTGGACTATTACATTTAAATGCCAGAAGCCTAACAAATAACATGGACTTCATCAACACATGGGCTCAACAAGGAAACCCAGATAGACCCAAAGATTTTTGTGATCTGTAAAACATGACTAAATTTGTCAGTGCCTGACAATGATGTGTCCCTAAATGACTATACCATATTTAGGACAGACAGAGAAGAGAGAGGAGGAGGGGTGGCTATTTTTGTCAAAAACAGTTTTACTGCATCTGTTCTGCTGTCTACCACTGTACCAAATAAATATGAATATGTAGTTCTAAGTGTGTGTTTTGGAAATAACTCTAAGATGTCTGTTATAGTGTATATTGAGAGTGTATTGCCCAACATCTGCTCATCATACTACCCTTGATAACTTAGCTGAAGCGTGGAAATTCCTCTTCATCCCTACCTAAAGATGTTTTGTCAGACTCTGGCCCCATTCAACAATTTTCTACTTGTACTAGATGCCCTGCTTAGAATTGACCTAATGAAAAGCCTATTGTAGCTTCCGGCCCCTCTGATTGCGACTCCCTCTGAGAGTCATATTTTTAATCTGACTGTTATCTCAGGTGCTATCTCCAAGGTTTGGAAGGCAGCCCATGTGCTCCCTCTCCATAAAGGTGGTGACCCCTCCGACCTTGATAACTACCGCCCAATATCCAAGCTATCTTGCCCTTCCAAATTATTAGAGTCCCTGGTCAACTCCCAACTTAGAGAAATAAACAACAGCATTGTGCTGCCTTATTTATAGATCTCATTAGTCATTAGATACGGTCAACCATTACCTACTCATTCAGAGGTTATCTGAAATAGGCCTGGATCAGGCTTCATGTAGATGGTTTGACAATTGCTTAACAGACAGAACGCAGTGTGTCTTAACTGATGGTGTTAAATAAGATTTTCTTAACCTTATTTAATAACATAACAAAGGGTGTTCCACAAGGATCAATTATTGGTCCGGTTCTTTTTACTATTTACATCAACAATATTGGATTATCTGTAAATAATTGTAACCTGCATCTATATGCTGATGACACTGTTGTATATGTTATTGCCCCCACGATTGACCAGGCTCTTTCTGAGCTATTCTGCATTCTGCAGAGCTATTCTGCAGTCTGCATTCGCTGTCCTGCAGAGAGCATTTGTTGGGCTGAGGTTGGTGCTTAATGCTGGAAAAATAAAATATATGTTATTTACCAAATCAAAATGTTTTAAATCAGATTTATGCATATGTACTTAAGTGGTGCTCCCATTGAACGTGTCCCCCCTTATAAAAGCCTGGGCATTTGGTTTGACAAAGACATGACGTTCAGAAAACATAAGGAGGAGCTTGTTAAAAGGCTAAGATTTACGGTGGGCTTCTTTGATAGGAATAGATTGTGCCTTTCCTTGAACGGCACACAGCAGATTGTGCAATCAACCTTAATACCAGTACTTGATTATGGTGATGTCATCTACCGAAGTGCAGCAGCCACTACTCTTAAACCTTTGGATGCCATCTACCATAGTGCCCTTCGCTTTATCACAGGTAATAGTTTTAATATTCATCATTGTATACTTAACAAAAAGTTGGCTGGACCTCGTTAAAGTCCCGTAGATCTCTCATGACTCCCTTTTTGTGTATAAAGCTCAACTGCATAAACTCCCAACTTCCACCTAACCTCTTTATTGAAATTCAAGAAAAGATCAATTACCTAACTTGTTCCCAGAGTTGGTTAACTCTTGAGGTTCCTCGGGTCTCCACCGAATTGGGTAAATCTGCTTTTAGTTGTGGTGCACCTCACTGCTGGAACAATCTGCAAAGAACCTTTCAGTTGGTTGCTCTGGTGCCGCTAGGGCAGTTTACGGTTTTGATTGAGGACCTCCTTGTTGAAAAATGTTTTTTTTTCTTTTCTTGATTGTATGTGTATTGTATATTATTGTAAACTGTGTGTATGCAGGGATCCCTTATAAACGAGGCCTTGGTATGGGACTCAATGGCATTCCCTGGTAAAATAAAGGTTAAATCAAATAAAAATGGAGTGAGAGCGAACAAGAGAACAAGAGAGAGAGAGAGAGAGAGAGAGAGAGAGAGAGAGACAGTGAGGAAGTGAGAAAGAGGGAAAGAGGTAGAGAATGGGTTGGGGAAAAAAGGGGGCGAAGCTAAGATAAGCAGAAAGGGAGAGAGAACGGCAGGGGTTTCAAATGTGAGCGACAATGACATGGAGAGAAAAAGCAGTAGACCGAATGAAGGAGTGAGCGAGACGTTGGAAGAATGAGAGTGAGGAATGGGAGGTTGAGGTGACTGACAGATCGTCATCTACAATCCAAGGGCAGGATGGCAGTGAGTGAATAGAGAGAGAGGGAGAGCATATTATTAATGAGTTTGTACTGTGTGCGAGCACAGGTAGAGAGGGAGAAAGAGAGACACCATCCGCACTTCCATAAGTCTGTCATGGACTTATGGATTTATTAAGGCTTTGCATTACACTAGCATTATTATTATTCGACTTAATTGTGATACACAGGGCTGAGAGAAAGAGAGAGAGAGGGAGGGAGGGAGAGAGAGAGAGAGAAATAGAGAGAGAATATTACACATAGCAGTAGGCAGTGCTGGTCTTCACTGTGATACACAGGACTGAGAGAAAGAGATAGAGAGAGAGAGAGAGAGAAAGAGAGAGAGAGACAGAGAGAGACAGAGAGAGAGAGAGAGAGAGAAAGAGAGAGAGAGAGGGAGAGAGAGAGAGTATTATAACAGTAGGTAGATAAGCAGTGTTAGTCTCCATTGTGGTACAAAGAGCTGAACCCCGGAGCTGACGAGGGAATTGAACCTCTGCCGCAAGTGAAGAATAACACACCCATAATCAGACCTCAGAACTGTGTGTGTGTGTGTGTGTGTGTGTATGTTTGTGTGTCTGTACGCGCATGCTGAGAGAGATTGCAATGACACAAAAGAACCCAGCTGAGCCTCATAACACCAGAACTGTGACTGCGTTATAAGATTGATACATTCTCCACAGAGGAATCAAATGAATCAAATGTGCTCAACCTTCCTTTTCAAAAATAGATTTTCTCTAACGAATTCAACATGTTAAACAAAATAAGAGTTCTTCAGTCCATAAAGAAACACTGTATATTTGATGTGTTTTCCTGTCTGGAGGGGGAGGGGGAGGGGGAGGGCAAGAAACGTCGGATACAATCGTGTTTCTGTATCTCAGGAGGCAACTCACTGTTATTAAAAACTACAGAGCAATATCAGACATGTCAGTCATCCCTTAGATGAAAGGCCTGCCTGCCTGCCTTGTGACCACAACACTTTATGAATTATGAGCAGCTCAATGCTCTAGGCACAAGGCTAATGCTAGGTTAACGCTATGCTAGGCTGATATAATTCCCAAATGGTCAGTAAGGACCCACTAGTGAGTTGTGGATGGTTCCTCTATGTTGTCGTTGAGTACTGGGCTCTAGTTTTTTTCTATTTGGTGGGTCACTTGTCACAGGAAGGTTCAAGAGTCAAACGTGCTTAGTAACATTTGTGCTAATAGCCAACATAACAGAAGTATGCTAACAAAGCAAACAGATGTGCCCAGTAAGTGCCTTGCTATGTATTATAGCGAAAAAGTCAAGCCTTTCTTCACAGCACTGCTACACCTTGCTAGTCTATGCATGTTTGCCCACAACAAATGGCACGATAGGTAGCATGACATGCTAAAAGTCATACACGTCTCCAGTAGCAGGCTAGGTGTAAAAAGGCCTTCGCTAGCACAACAAATCCCTGTGTCAGGAAATGGACAGTTGAAAGACACCCTGTTGTGCATTCCTTCTTGAGTGACAGCCCTGTCTCTCTGAGCCCAGAGGGGACCAGAGACAGTCAGGAGATATTGAATTCACACTTTCATTCCAGCTTTTCGTAAGTGAAAAGATATCGCTACAGCAACCAGTATGTGTCCTGCAAGCAGCGCGTAACCCGTTTGCCGTTTCCCTTGACGATGGTGTGACAACGGTGTTCACCAGCATCACTGGGATCCTACGTGTGAGTGAGAGAGAGACACCAGACACACACAAATGACGTACACTTACTCTCTGTCTCACACACACACACCCATACACACACACAATCTCACACACACACACCCACACAATCTCACACACACACACACACAATCTCTCTCACACACACACACACACACACATTCACACACACACACACACACACACACACACACACACACACACACACACACACACACACACACACACACACACACACACACACACACACACACATATACAGATAAAGCCCTGTCTGTGTGTGTGTATGTGTGTGTCCATGTGTGCGTGCGTGCGTGAGTGTGTGTTTTAACGGGCTGTGGTGTGTGGACTGCCTGAGGAGCAGGTGTCCTCAGTCCTGCATCTGGTTAAAAGGTTATCAATAGAAGCCCTTAATGGAAGTGCTTGGCCCTGCCAATGTTCATTAAGCAATCAATTAGGCCATCCACCAACCGAGCCCCAGGGAGAGAGGGTGGCTGCAACAGCAGCACGTATGATGTCTCTGGCTGCAGCACCGTGCTATTATGTTTTTTCATTCCATCACATTCTAGTTCAGGAATTAATATGTTTTAGTGCAACATGAGCCACATACTGTTTGCTCAGAGTCAACACAATATGGTATCTGTTCAGAATGTTGGTAATGAAACACAGCGTGAGCCGAAACCGCTGTACATTTTCAAGCCATTATCTGACAATATCGATGTGGCCGATACATCATGCATCCCTTGTTTTGTTCCCTTATTATTTGTGGGGGACAGAAGAGAAGAGAGGGATGAAAAAGATGGGGCAGGCCTCATGGGACACTCTCACTCTCTATTTCTCAGAACAAAGACAGACAGAGACATCTAAAGAGAATCTAAATCTAGAATCTAAAGCCAGACGCTCGTGATTAATTAACATCGATATGAAGAACACTGTGTTTGTCTCCCACCCCCCAACACCCGCATATCAAGTGTGTATTTGAGTAGTGGCCCTTGTCTTTCCATGTCCTTCCTTCCTTCCAATAGAGAGGATCTATTGTTACTTTGGTACACTCCTGTCTATACACACACGCACGCACGCACGCACGCACGCACGCACGCACGCACGCACGCACGCACGCACGCACGCACGCACACACACACACACACACACACACACACACCAAGGGAGCAATCAATTATAGACATTAGAATGTCTATAATTGCTCCCTTGGTGTGTGTGTGTGTGTGTGTGTGTGTGTGTGTGTGTGTGTGTGTGTGAATGATTGACATGACTGACAGTGATTGACAACACAGAGGTCATTTCCTGTGTGCTGAGTTGAGTTGGCTTAAGAAACATCAAAGATATTGTAGTTGTACCTGAAATAGCAAACCAATGGGATGCTAGCTGGTAGCAGGCAGTGGTTATATATGTTTTTTGTTTTTTTAATTATTATTTGTTCTGTACACACACAGTGTGTACAAACACTTAAATGTTTACACCTATGACTGACACTCACTGGTGGGTTTGGGTGTGGGAGCTGAACCACATGGCGACCCAGACTCTCCAGACTCACCCTCCCATTCACGTCTTATATGTTTTAGTATGTGTATTTGTATTTTGTGTTTTTCAAAAATAAAAATATATAAAATAGAGAAAGCATTGGTAAACTTTTATTTTACAGTCCAGTATTAAGCAGGTACTTTATTACCTGATAGTTACATATCAATTACACTCGCTGTTTCTTCACTATGTTTCTTACTATCTATGTGCCATTAAGTACCAGGTACAGTAGTTAACAACGGTGCTGAATAAATCAAGGTAGCTGCCAGAATATAGCCTGTGTCACCACAGTTACCACATAAATATTAAGTAAATATTGGGTGGATACTGTACCAGCTGAAACCCAAGCATCAACAGGAAGTCATCAAAACTTAAATTTTCACTCCTGGCTCTCACTGTAGAGCTCTCTCTCTCTCTCTCCTGAAATTAGTCATTTATTACATCACTATATATTCATACTAATGTAATTTGAATCACCATGCATTAGTAGTGGCCTAGAGCATACAAAACAATGTCACTTAGTGCCAAAGCTTAGCACAATAAGTGACTGGAAATTGCAAAGGGCAGGCACTCTTCTGCGGTTTTGGTCTCTCATCTTTCTACACCCTATACGTGGGGGGTATGTCAGATTCCTGCAGTTTCTAGCAGAAAAAGACTGGCCGCTGAAGACTGCCCTGTCAGCAGAGTAATGACGGCCCAGATCTGGCCCACATCTGTTTTCTACTGGCATCCGGATGTGGCCCAGGTACAACTTTGTTCCCCTGGCCAGAAGTGTGTCGGCTCTGGCCTTATCTTTGCCATGAAAATGCCAGACCTTGACCAGCATATGGATGTGGCCCAGGTATGACTTTGTTCCCCAGTACTGGTCAACCACACTCAGACCAAAGATGGCCCAGTTACTACAGGATCTTATGAGGGCCACATTCCTCATACCAGAGCTGGCCCAAAGCAAACTGACAACTCTCACCCAGGGCTGGTCTCCCGCATTCAGACCAGGTCTGGCCCATATAATACTTGCCGTTTCTGACACTGAGCCATATGTGCCACCACAAGACCAGATCTGGCCCACAGTAGTCTGCTGACTGGGTCGGGTTTAGAACACCTGCTTTTTATGACTGCCATCCTTCACATCCCACACAATATTTTTACACAAACATTATCTAACGCTGCAGTCGCCTGCCGTTCGATACCGCAACCGTTTCCAAATGTCAGAGTGGGGGGAAATCTTAACCAATAGCCAACATTACATAATCTTTGTTCTATAACATCAGCAGCACTGCCTACATGCCACCTACTGCTGATGTGTCCGGCTATAAATAGACTACTTCTACCCTTCTACCCACGCAGGTGGCTGCTGCCCACACCCTATCACAGGGCAGAGGGCAGTGGTTGTGTAAACGTTGAGCCAGCATTGGGTTGGCTTTGATACAGGTTTGAGTCAGAGGATCGCTGCAGAGGTTTGGAAGAAGGAGAAACAGGAGCAAGAGAGGATGGAGAGACAAGAGAGGAGGAAGGAGACCATTTATGGTCTGCGGGAAAAGTATTTATTTACTCTCTCTCTCCCTGTCGATCTATTCTCCGGTTTTTCTCATCCTCCATACTCCCCTTTCTCTTTCTCCCCCTCTCGTTCTCCATCTCTCTCTCTCTCTCTCTCTCTCTCTCTCTCTCTGTTAATCACTTGATATATCCACCTATAAATGTAAGCCATCTCAAACATAACGATGAGCTCTTCATGTGCTGGCTGTTGCCGTGGCAACAACACAATGGACCATATAAAGCTAATAAGTAGAGAGCAGGAGGGGAGAGGAGAGGAAAAAAAGAAAAAAGAGAAGCTCCGAAAAATGGGCGCAGATCTATTCCTGGAGTTAGAGCTGGGGGCTGTTTGCGGATAGAGGGATGCTGGCGAAAGAGAGGAGGTTTGTGGTGCGAATTGTGCTGTATCAGTTTGTTGTGTCAACCTCAAAACATGTGTATGTCCGTGTGTGTGTGTGTGGGGGGGGGGGGGGGGTGTGTGTGTGTGTGTGTGGGTGTGGGTGTGGGTGTGGGTGTGGGTGTGGGTGTGGGTGTGGGAACACACATGTGGTCAATGTGTAATGAAGAGAGAGAGGGGTTTTCATTTGAAAGGTTGAGCAGGAGAGAGAACAGACATCAAAGGCTGGTCGGCCCTCTGAACTGCTCCTGCATGAATAGCAAAAGCAAACAGACACACACAGACACACACACACACACACACACACACACACACACACACACACACACACACACACACACACACACACACACACACACTCTAGTAGCAGCTTCGGTGCAACTTGAGAGCAGGTGTCTCTGGTCTTCAAACTTGCAGGAATGTTGCTTCCCCTCCCTCCCTCCCTCCCTCCCCTCCTTTGCTCTCCATGGTAAGGAGTGGGAAGGGAGGGAAAAAGGTGACAGCCAGAGTGCGCGGGGGTGAGAGAGCCACGTCACCCTGCAGCTGTCACCATGACTGCCATTGCAACACGGATCTCATCGCCATGGGAATACACACCTAGCCCACACACTCCACTAACGCCAGGGGGACACAGGAAATGACACACAGGAAGTGTAGGCTAAAGCCACACACACAGCCAGATGTCCTTCTCTATGCAGGTCTGCGTGAGTGAGGGAGTGAGTGAGTGAGTGAGTGAGTGAGTGAGGGAGATAGGGAGGGAGGGAGGGAGGGAGGGAGGGAGGGAAGGAGTGAGTGAGGGAGTGAGGGAGGGAGTGAGTGAGTGAGGGAGTGAAGGAGTGAGAGAGTGAAGGAGATAGGGAGGGAGGGAGGGAGGGAGAGAGGGAGGGAGGAAGGGAGTGAGGGAGTGAGTGAAGGAGTGAGGGAGGGAGGGAGGGAGGGAGGGAGGAAGGGAGTGAGGGAGTGAGGGAGTGAGTGAAGGAGTGAGGGAGGGAGGGAGGGAGGGAGGGAGGGAGTGAGTCTCTACGTGTTTTGCAGACATCTCTGCCTGGATGTCTGCTCACCACCTTAAGCTCAATCTTAACAAGAAGGAGCTCCTCTTCCTTCCTGGGAAAGCCTGCCCTCTCCAAGACTTCTCCATCAAGGTGGAGAACTCCACTGTGTCCTCCTCCCAGACAGCCAAGAATCTTGGGGTGATCCTGGACAACCAACTGTCCTGTGCGGCTTCAACATTCGAAGGATACACCCAACTCAAGGCACTTGTCATCTCCAGTCTAGACTACTGCAACTCTTTTTCTTCTGCCTCTGCAAACAGACCTCTGTAGCTCATCCAGAACGCTGCAGCCCGTCTGGTGTTCAATCTCCCTAAATTCTCCCATGTCACCCCCCTCCTCTGCACTGGTACTCCCAGTAGCAGCTTGCATCAGTTTCAAGACCCTGGTGCTCGCCTACAAAGCGGTAAAGGGAACAGCCCCTCCCTATCTGCAATCGATGGTCAGGCCCGATCACTCCGTTCTCCATTTCTTCTGGCCGCTTGGCACCGCCATCTTTATGAGGACGTAGTGGTTGCTCTGCTCAGTCACGGCTCTTCTCTGTCTTGGTGCCCCAGTGGTGGGATGAGCTTCTCACCACTGTCAGGACAGCAGAGTCACTACCTATCTTCCTCTGTAGACTAAAGACACATCTCTCCTCATCAGACCTCTCCACCCCCTAACACCCCATTACATTACCTCAACTTTTAAGCAATGTAACTCCCGATGGCACTTTTTTAAGGTTTTATGGTTTTAGCCCCCAGGCTGATGTATTAATTATTCACAGCAGGGAACACTATTGGATGTACTGTAAGACCTTACATCTGACTCATTGCTCCACAAGGTTCAAACAGCACTCTAAACACATACTCCCTTCATCTCCCCAGGTTGGCTTCTTAAGCGTTCTTCAGTAAAGCGGTAATAATGATCAATTCAAAATTGGCCCCTAGCCCCTTATTATAGGGCACTTCATGTAAATTTGAGGTGAATAATTACACACATTCTACCCAAGCATATCAGATCTTCCCAAGTGATAAGAGATTGAGGCTAGAGATCGATTTGGAATTGGGCCTATGACAATTACCAAACTAGACCGACTAAATCTATAACTGAGCCTCCCGCACTGATGACCTGTGTCTCAAAAACCAGACAGAATCAATCTATTGGCACGCTTTCAACATGCCTATTTTCATTGAATTTGATCACTCTTTTAAGCAGCAAATGAGGGAAAACAGAAATAGAAATGGAGGTGAGAAGTGGAGGAAGGTGAAACAAAAGAAGAAAGGAGTGAGCCGGGTCAAGTGGAAACTTCAAGATAACGACAGACAAGTGGAGAGGGGGAGGGTCAAGAGAGTGTACAGTAGGGCTGTAGGATATAGAGAAAATATCAGATTGCGATTATTTTTCCTAGATATTGCAAGAGCGATATGACTTGCACTATATCAAATACATAGGTGTATGATCTTTCCATTTAACATGATTGAAAACAAGTGTAGTAAAGACTAGTAACTGAGTACAATAATCAAATTGCATGCAGAATGTAAATGTAGTAGTCTCAAGCACATTTTAGTTTGTTTTTTTTAGTGTCAAAGAAAAGCCAATATTGCAGCCTCTGGCGATATGGATATTGCAAATATTCATATTGCGATATCGATAGTTATACTCTATATTGTGCAACCCTAATGTACAGTATAGAGACTATGAAAGACAGTAGCGTTGAGTCAACAACACTAGACACTAGATATGAAACGATATGATGGTTGTAAGCTAAATGGTAAACGCTCTGTTGTGTCAAATCCCCATTTCTTTTGTCTCTGTCACTGAACTGTTGACCTGTGACCTGACAAATATCCCAAAACATTGTGCAAGCAAATAAAAGGCATATGTTGGAACATGTGTGTGTCCGAGCCCCTAATTTACACTACAGAGCCAACCTGAGCTGAGCCGATCTGAGCTATACTGTGTTGGCCTGGTTATGCATAGTTGCTGAAACAGTGCTGAAAAGGACAATGAGAAAAGGAACATATCTGAGCCGGCACAGTCTGGTTTGGGTTGGCCCTGTAGTGTGTACACCCCCCAAGTGTCACAGGTCTGAACCAGTTCCAAAAATTAATCAAAGAAGGAAAAATAGCCACTAACTGGGTCTCTCCAGGATCACGATGGAACAACCCCTGGTTTGGCTAAGGTTGGTTTGCCTCGGGTTGATTTGGCTAGGGTTGGTTTGGAGTTCAGGGGCAAATGAAAGAAAAAAGGATGGCCCACTCCTTGATGAAGACCATAACACGTCCGAGTTTGTGTTCGTTCAGTGACCATGCAGCATTCACAAAGGAATTTGAACTTAACAGCAACAGAGGACTGCCTTGGTCCTCCATGTTGTTGTTTTTCTGAGCCTTAATGAACCCTGTGACCAAAGAGCACCTTCATGACATGACATGTTAATTCAAGACACTGTACCCCAATACAGAGTGGAGGGTGGCAAGGTACCTTTTCTATACAGAGTAGAGGGTGGCAGGGTACCTGTTCTATCTCCAGAGTAGAGGGTGGCATGGTACCTGTCCTATCTCCAGAGTAGAGGGTGGTAGGGTACCTGTTCTATACAGAGTAGAGGGTGGTAGGGTACCTATTCTATACAGAGTAGAGGGTGGTAGGGTACCTGTTAGAGTAGGGGGTGGTAGGGTACCTGTGAGGGGGCAGTGGTCGCTGGAGCCTGGTGAGTCGTTGTTGGGGCTGACGGGAGCACTGGCCGGCGGGCTGGTGCTGAAGCTGGCGTAGCCCAGGGACGAGCTCACCTCTGAGGGCTCACAGCTGTGGTTGACAGGCCTCTGGACCTCCAGGGATGAGGAGAGGGACGTCCTCTGCTTGGGCTGGGGGGGTGAGGGGCGGTGAGGAGGAGAGGAGAGAGGAGAGGGGAGGAGGGACACTGTTAGATGTTAAATGGACACCACATTTTCACTGTGAGGATCCAGGGTCAGAACAAACAATGCAAGGTGTCTGGCAAACGGTGTTTCTCAGGCTGTGTATCAAATAGTTTATTACTACTATGTAACTACATACAAAGCTGTTTATTACATGTTGATAAATACAATTACACAGACATGGGGCGCGTCTGCTTGCCTGCCTGCGTGTGTGCGTGCGTGCGTGCACACCTCAATAAGAGAGAGAGCTGTTTGCTGAGGATCAGCACTCTGATGGTTGTGTAACACACAGGAAGTCTTACATAAGGATTCTCTCAACTTCCTCTTCCATTACACAAGTGGAGGTGTCATGGGCACTCATTAGTATGCAATTAGCACAGTAGGTGTTTGATGACTGTATCACACAACATACACACAGACACACACGCTCGCACACATGTACACACACAAACACAAATCATAACTCCCCCCACTGTCAATATCACCTACCATGGACAGCACAGTCCATTACGGCTAAACTCAACTGTGACTTCAATGTATTTCTTTTCAGTATAGTCAGTGCAGGTAGGTGTGTGTGTGTGTGTGTGTGTGTGTGTGTGTGTGTGTGTGTGTGTGTGTGTGTGTGTGTGTGTGTGTGATGAAGGAAGGGATCAACAGGATGTGCTGTCAAGGGAAAGGGACATCCAGCCCAGTAACAGTGACATCACCTCAGCACAACCTTCACACTTCTGGACAACTACAAACTTCACACTACCGCAGAGAGAGTTGGAGAAAGATGGAGGGAGCAAGAGAGAAAGAGGAAGAAAGAGATGGTTAGGACCCTAACTGTAAGATGACAATAGAGACAGATGAAAGATGGATGGAAAAACAGAGCGAGAGAACATGAGAATTACAAGAAGAGAACTGCAAAGGTGAAAGAGGACAACACAAAAACACTTCAACTTCCACCAAAGACCGACTTCTCTGAGTGGGCCCAGAGGGAATAAACCAGAAGCATTAGTAGCCGATAGGGAGTTAGGGGCAATACATCAACCAGAGAATATTAGAGTGACAGGCGGTGTAGACAGCTAATAGGGAATAAGATAATATTAAGTGATATGGGGGAATGGGGAATCATCTAAGAGTGAGGAGAGAGAGACTGTTTAGCCAATGTATTTGGTGCAATGGGTGAGGCAGGGATTCACATATATGTTTGTCACTGTATGAGCAGTGGCCCTAGAGACTGTGTGATATCACATGGCAAAGAAGATTTAGGGGCACATCTTTTTCATGAGTGCCAAGTCTGCCCTAGTTTTTTTTTTTAAATGGGCAAACGTACTCTATAAAATGTAATGTTTTGTGGTAATGTGGTGTTACTGTAGGCTGAGGTAAATAAACACACACAAACACACACACACAAACACTTCATGAATGAGATATTATTAACGCTGTTTACTTTTCTTGAAGGTTAACAGGGAACAAAAAATGAATAACCAAACAAATGAGAGACAATGTGTGCGTGTGTGTGTGTGTGTGTGTGTGTGTGTGTGTGTGTGTGTGTGTGTGTGTGTGTGTGTTTGTGCGCGTGCATGGTATATTGTTCTGTATTTGTGTACTTGTGTGTGCCCTAAATTATATTGTATCCTCATGTAATTTCTTTCTCCCTCTCTCTCTCTCACACTCCATCCATCCCTCTCTCTCTCTCCATCATTCCACAGTTCTCTCTGTGTGCTCTACACTCGCTCATTAAGAGCTCTCACACACACCTCTCGCAGTGTGTTAGCAGGGACAATGTAGGCGGACGGGTGGCTAATGAACACGTCACGGCTAACAGAGGAGAGGATTAATAAACACGTGAAGCCTGTTGGTTAGACCCCCCACAGGATTCATGCACTCTCACACACACTATCACACACACACAGACACACACACAGACACACACACACACACACACACAGACACACTCACACTCACATTCACACACACACACACACACACACACACACACACACACACACACACACACACACACACACACACACATACATACATATATATATATATATATATATATATATATATATATATATATATATATACAGTATATCAACAGGCTGATGTGAAAGAACTGGATATAGTATTTATATCTCTCCCCTTCTTGTCTCTCCCATCTGTGAGTGCGTTCCATCAGAGATAATGTATGTGTGTCTGTGTGTGTGTGTGTGTCTGTGTGTGTGTGTGTGTGTATGTGTATGTATGTGTGTGCATGTGCATCTGTGTTTGTGTATGTGTCAGCTCCACTCACAGGCTTTTACCAAATGGGCATGATATGTTTTGTGTGAGTTCCCAGCCGACGTGAGGTGTGTGTGAGGAATTTGCGCTAATTTATGGATAGTAATTATCATAATGACTTGTGCAGGTTTGTGTGTGTGTGTGTGTGTGTGTGTGTGTGTGGAGCAGGAATGGAGTTAGAATTTTCTATGGAAACTCGGGAGAGTGGTGGAGAAACTGTAATCTATGCAAATGGTATAATACAACACATGGGGGAAATGTGAATTATGTTGATGGGGTCTCTGTGATCCGTAATTACCTTAATTATTCTATTTCAAGGCAGTGTTTTATGTTGGTAGACTACAAACGTTGTATACAGATGGAGCCAAATAGATTACGTGTAAATTCTCGCAGACAGCCGTACATGATGCTGCAGTGCTACTCAATTAGGCTCTGGAAAGCTCTGCAGAGCCTGAATACACCTGAGATTATTTAAAACTCCTCCTTGCCTGTAAAGGTGTACTTCTGTTTGCATCCACCAGAAGGTCCATGGATTGAAGCTTTTACAGTACAACATTAATCACACATAGTGATCAGAAAATCAAGACAACTCTTGTATTGTACACATTATATTGCCTCCTGCTCAGCATTCTATGGATCAATGAATGTTAATTAATATTATTCTGTAGGCTATAATATATAAAACTCACAAATGTTAATCTGTAAACAAATTATATTTTCACTGTCTTGCTGCCCGTATGAAAACGTCTGGTTTAGCCTATAGTATGTATTGAAATAAACGTGAAAAATCCGTGTGGCTTCTATTATGTTGGTAAAACCAAGAGGGAATTAAAAGTGAGGCTCACAGAGCACAAACGTCATGTTGATAAGTCCCCATTATTTTCTAATTTCATTTCATGGTTATTTTTTAAAGTATTATTGACATACCTGTATGTAATGCTATGCTCTATCTACATATTATATAGTTGTATTGTGAACACATCTATGGATGTGACCTGATGTATAAGTGTAGATGACCAGAATAACAACAAAGAATGACTCAACAGAAACAATGCTATTAAAAAATGTCCCAACCATGATTCGAACCAGCAATGTTGAGATTGCAACTGGCAGTATAAATGCTCTCTTTCATGTCCAGTCAGTAGTTTGTAGCTACATTTGTAGCTTTTCATATGACCTGGGTTGTAAAGATATCATACGAATTTGGTGTGAGATCCCTTACTTTTGTTTACTTCCAATTCCATTTGACATCACACAAATAATAAAATGGTTGTGTTAATCTATGGATTTAAATTTTTTCTTTAGCTATGCAGCTATGGTGGAAATTGGAAAGGCACCTGTGAAAAGTCTAGATTTAGTGGTGATAGTTGTTCATTTCCCCTTTATTTAAGCAGACGTTGGCGCCAGAAAACTGGAATAAGTGACAGCCAAGGAAGTGCAGCCAAGGAAGTAAGTAATTTAGGTACATTACAGAACAAATTACAGACTTTTCGCACGTGGCTAATCAGTGTGATATCTACCAGAGCGCAGGTTGCTATTGGTAGTGGAGATATTAGGTACAGAGATAAGATAGAGGGACTTAAATGGGTCGGCCTACCTATGACAACTCCCCCATTCCTTGACTTTGCCCAAATAATGGATTGATGCATGTGCAAAACATTCTGTATTGTTCTGTAATGGCCTAGCATGTACCTAAATTAATCAAATATGTGTCTGGGGTGGCAAACGTGTGAAAAGCCCTAATCAAATGTTCATTCCTCATTATAGCCATAACAATCAAATGTATAGCCCTGTGTTTTCAGGTGTCAAGTGTAAAATTAAAGTGTGTTATTGCAGTATATCTCAAGGAAAATGATGATTTCACAAACGTCAAGTATTGATGCTCATATGATGATCTCATATGTAAATGAAATTGTACCATTAATTTATTTTTGTAAAGCATCTTTGGGTCTTAAGCACTAGCCTATATATTTAATAATAATAATAATAATAATAATAATAATAATAATAATAATAATAATAATAATAATAATAATAAACAATAGTAATAAGAATAGTATACATTGCAAAACAAATGTAACCTTGGCGTCTTCACCCACAAATGTTAACCCAGACAGACAGAACAGCATGAGCACAAATCAGATAAGACAGAATATTATCGTAAAAATTGCCGAATAGGAAATAAAATGTCTTCTCTGTTATGTCCCTGCTCATTAGTCGACGTAATGTGTTTTTATAATGCAACTTTTGATATTCATTTTGCCCTCTGGTTGTCATTTAGTTGTCATTAAGCAACCTTATAGCCTATGAGTGATGCTACATGTCAAATTATACATTCAACTGTTTAGTAGGCCTCAGCCAAAACATTGCGCATTTCCCTTAAATCACCGCTAAATCACCGCTAACTATTCTCCTGTAGTTTTCACTTGCTGAAGTGAAGGCCATATGCCTACATGAAAACAACTATTATCTGCTGATAAATAATTTGCTACACTGACGTTGGGAAAGGAAAAATACAGACCGACCAATCTCGCACTGCAAGTTAGGCAGATTCGATTTTGTCAAAGCGCAACGCTCCTGTCCAATCTTTGAAAATCGAGGAGCTAAAATGATTAGGCCTAAATTATGATACCAAATAGATATTTAAAAACTGTAATGATACAGAATAAAATGCTGCCATTCACTAGCACCCGCCAGTTTCCCGCCACGAGGAAAATGTACTTTAGGCCTACCCGCATTAAGCACTTGGCAGGTGTTCATTTTGGACCCTGCAAGTTGTGTGGCAATACAAGGATATTGCATCTCGCATGCACATTATGCATACAGAGCGGAGGCTTTCACCAAAGCAGCACAAAATGTCCAGTAAGAAAATATATTTAGCTTTTCTCTCATGATCTGCAGTGCCTTATAATGTGTAGACACTTCTTAACTCCCAGGGGATCAATCACTCACACAGTACTCTGACAGCAGAGGTCAGCTGTCAGCCATCCATGTTTGCAGCCATCAGTTATGCTGAAGGAAATGTGGAGTGACTATCAACTATTAGGCTGCTGAGTGAGAAGAGAGAGAGAGAGAGAGAGAGAGAGAGAGAGAGAGAGAGAGAAGGGGGGGTGAGTGGTATCTGCAACTTAGGCTGCTGAGTTAAGATAGAGGGGGTAAGAGAGAGAGAGAGAGAGAGAGAGAGAGAGAGAGAGAGAGAAATAAGATAGCAAGAATAATAGAGGAAGACACCCTCCAATACGCACACACACACACACACACACACACACACACACACACACACACACACACACACACACACACACACACACACACACACACACCATAGGCCTACAGTAGGGTCAAAGTTTAAAAGGTTTATGCTTGTTTGATGATATCGCCAGGGTACCAGGGCAGTAAACTAGCCAAAGATTCTCCAAAGATTTTATTTACAACCAATAAATAATAATACAACACAACTACCAGGGAGTATTGTTGAGCAAACCTAATGGATGGGCTTGTTATGAAACAGTAGCTCATATCTGTGTCTTCACTTGGTGATTGTATATTTTAATTTAATTTGTTTTATTGTAATTATCATGTCCTCATGGACACTTCATAAAAATGATGTCAGACATGGAATATGTGGTAGTGTTTACAATTGAATTGGCGGGGCAGGCAGAAAATCAGAAATTGCATATTAATTAACTCATAACGATATAATGAATACTATACACTCACCAACCACTTTATTAGGTACACATGTTCAACTGCTATCTAATATCTAATGGTGTGGGGGATATTTTCTTGGCACACTTTGGGCCCCTTAGTACCAATTGAGCATTGTTTAAACGCCACAGCCTACCTGAGTATTGTTGCTGACCATGTCCATCCCTTTATGACCACAGTGTACCCATCTTCTGATGGCTACTTCCAGCAGGATAACGTGCCATGTCACAAAGCTCAAACTTCAATCATCTCAAACTGGTTTCTTGAACATGACAATGAGTTCACTGTACTCCAATGGCCTCCACAGTCACCAGATCTCAATCCAATAGAGCACCTTTGGGATGTGGTGGAATGTGAGATTCGCATCATGAATGTGCAGCCGACAAATCTGCAGCAATGATGCTATCATGTCAATATGGACCAAAATCTCTGAGGAATGTTTCCAGCACCTTGTTGAATCTATGCCACAAAGAATTAAGGCAGTTCTGAAGGCAAAAGGGGGTCCAACCCGGTACTACCAAGGTGTACCTAATAAAGTGGCCGGTGAGTGTGTGTGTGTATATATATATATATATATATATATATATATATATATATATATATATATATATATATATATATATATATTATATATAAAATCCTTTTAAAAGTTATCATTCTGACCCAAAAAGGCCAAAAATAACAATACTGCATGATTTTGTTGGTAGTACAGTAAAATCCTTTTAAAAGTTAACATTCTGACCCAAAAAGGCCAAAAATAACAAATAAAGCAGGCCAACAAAAACAAAACAGTAAACAAAGCACAAGCCCCGACCTAACATATATATATATATATATATATATATATATATAGTTTTTATTATTATTATTATTATTTTTGTGGGCGGAGAGGGGGAGGGGCAGGAAGCTCGCCTGCGTTCTTTACACACAAAGCTGGCTCTCGTCACAAGTCCCGACCTAACAATTGGGAGCAAACTCACCACTGAAGGACACAGAAGCTGTCCTCACGTATGTAAAACGTTGAGGCAAGTGGGACACGCGAAACACTTTCGCTCCCCTCTGCAATACATCATCTTCATTTAGAAATTACTATCGGTTCTGTAGTTGCCTACCTTGCAAATGACGTGGAATTGGGATTAATATCTTTGTTTTTATAGGGTCTCTGATTTGCATAGGAATCAATTACACACTGTGTGGATTAGGATGTCACTACCAACTCAGCAAATTTCATAATTTTCTCTTGATCCTGACAAACTCCCCAGTCCCTGCCGGTGACATATATCAATAACTTAATGTGCTGGATTTGCACCAAACTTAATGCTTTGTAGTAAATCCAAATAAACACAAATAATAATAAACAAATTTCCAGCCACTTTATTTGCTGTATCACTTGAATTCATTGTTGCAAACACAAATGGATATGAATATATAATATTATATAAATATGGAGATTTTCTATTAAGGGATTCTTTTGGGCCACTTGGTTATAGACCAATTTTGTAGAGTGACTGAGATGATGTTGTCCCATCGACTGTGCTTTTTCCTCTCCACCATTCAACTTTGTAGATTTTTGTAAGTCTCCACAGGCCTCAGGGTCGCATTCCTGAGCAGTTTTGTTCCTCTCCATTTGCTCAGTTTGTAATGACAACCTGATCCACACAGTGTGTAATTGATTCCTATGCAAATCAGAGACCCTATAAAAACAAAGATATCAATTCCAAAATTACATGAACTATTATCCTTGCATTAAGATGCACTCAATTAAACATGTTTGCATTTTCGCTAATTTTAAGAGTGTCATAGCAAAGAGTTTGAATGCTGAGTATTTCAGTATTTTGATTTTAATAAATTTACTGACATTTCTAAAAACCTCTTTTCGCTTTGTCATTCTGGGATATTGTGTGTGGATTGATGGCAAATTATTTTAATTTAATCCTTTTTAAATTGAGTCTATAACACAACAAAATGTGGAAAAAGTAAAGGGGTCTAAATACTTTCCGAAGGCACTGTAGAGAGAGAGAAAGAGAGAGAGAGAGAGAGAGAGAGAGAGAGAGAGAGAGAGAGAGAGGAGAAAGAAAGAGAGAGAGAGAGGAGAGAGAAAGAGAGAGAGAGAGAGAGAGAGAGAGGCGAGAGAGAGAAAGGCTGTCACTCAAGGGCTACTTTTCCCCTCCCCTGCCTCTGTGAACAAGAATCAAATCCCTCTGATGACAGAAAAAGTGATGATGAGACAATGTAGGGATAAAGCCAGTCTAGAGGACAGTCCCACGAGGTGGCGTAGTATTAGCATTAGCTTTCGTCTGTCTCCTCAGCCAGCTGTGTACAGTCCCATAGCCCAAGGCTCTGAGGCACCCTGTAGTGTGAGAAATCACATCCTTAATAAGTCAGACTCATTATATATAATAATAATAATAATATATGCCATTTAGCTGGCGCTTTTATGGCGCTGGCGCTGAATGTAGTTTTAATAGTGTGTGTATTCCCTACAATTGACTTATCTTTATCCTAAATGTCTTATTACAAGTCTTCCAACAATGCTTTAGATTGCATCACTTATTGTTTGATATCAATCTTTCAGAGACTTTGGCAATAATTTGATTTGTGTACAATCTGCATTCACGTCAGAGGAGAGGTGGTTGGGACCAGCGAGCCCATTCTCCTGCTGCCAGCTTTGGCTCAACTTGAACAATGGTTCTGAATTAAAGGTGGGAAGACAGCTTGAAGGTTGGAGAATGGTGGAAGAAGTTTGAAGGAGCCGTTGTTAAAGAGGTGCTGCCTGCTGTATACACTGTTCCTGCTGTATACACTGTTCCTGCTGTAGACACTGTTCCTACTGTTCCTGCTGTAGACACTGTTCCTACTGTAGACACTTCCTACTGTAGACACTGTTCCTATTGTAGACACTGTTCCTGCTGTAGACACTGTTCCTACTGTTCCTACTGTAGACACTTCCTACTGTAGACACTGTTCCTACTGTAGACACTTTTCCTACTGTAGACACTGTTCCTACTGTTCCTACTGTAGACACTGTTCCTACTGTTCCTACTGTATACACTGTTCCTACTGTAGACACTGTTCCTACTGTAGACACTGTTCCAAGATGATGACCACCTCTGCACAACCTGAGACAAACACAGCTTGCTCTCTACCTAGGAGAGACCCAACTATGGGACCGTCGGCACAACAAAGCTCTAAAACTAACAACATCCTCTGAGGCTCAGTTGGTAGAGCATGGCACTAAGAACACTGAGGTTGTGGTTTTGATTCCCGCTGGGACCATACACACTGAAAGATGTATGCACTCACTGCATCGTAAGTGGTTTTGGATAAAAGCGTCAGCTCAATGGCACGGATGTTACAACTGAAAATATCCAGGAAGGAGTGTTGGACTCAAGCCCTGGAACCTGATCAGTTCCATAAATATTGATGAAAATCGCTTTCTCTCTCCTTGAACTATTTTGGCATTGTTTCTCCAAACCTTTCCAATTATGATTGATGTCGTAGTAATTGTGTGTATCTCTCACTAACATTTATGAAGCGAATTCATTATGTCTTTCTTAGCGTAGTAATACAATTCCATCTTTATAAAGAAGTGTTGTTTCTCTTGCTTTGATCAATGCTGACTCTATAAACAATTCAAGAACAAGATATTTGAAAGACATCAAATACCCTTCAGATTATTGGTGGGACTGACTGTTAAAGTAATTATTCTGTAAAAGAACAATCCAGAGTTTAACTTAAGAATCTTTCCTCAAAATGCTGAGCGGTGCCTAGAGGTAATTATTATTAATTATTATTAGTATTCATTTGAAATAGTAGCCAAATTAATAATTCCAAGTACACACACACACACGCACACGCACACGCGCACACACACACACACACACACACACACACACACACACACACACACACACACACGCACACACACACACACACACTCATACTGTCTGGGTTTTTGAGCTCTCGATTTCTCCCTGGGAATGTGTTGTGTGAGGCAGGGTGTGTGTTGATTGGCTCGTTGGGCCGGGAGTGAGGTGACCTGGGTAATGGCCCGCTCCCGGTCCACTCATTACTGAAGCACCTGGGAGAGGAGAGGTGTCAGCTCTCTGGAACACACAACGCTCCACACTTCAGTTTCAATCTCTGTAAGGTCTTCTGCTACTTCCCTTGCACTCTCTCTCTCTCTCTCTCCTTCATTCTTACTCACTTTCTCTCACTCACCTCTGCTCTCTCTTTGTCACATTGTCTACTGTCATATATGTGTATCTTTTTCTCTTCTCTTTTCTGCATTCACTACTAAATTCGCTAATCCATTACTTCAAGAAATAGACGTCCACCCCCTCCCTCTGTCTCTCTCTCTGCAGCCAAAGCAAACAGAGATAATCACTGTTCATTGATATGTGTGTGTGTGTGTGTGTGTGTGTGTGTGTGTGTGTGTGTGTGTGTGTGTGTGTAAACACAGCCTCAGTGGATCAATGATTGATGGCTATCAACAGATTAATGAGCCTTAAATGGGAAAGTGATTATCACTGTGCGTGTGTGTGTGTGTGTGTGTGTGTGTGTGTGTGTGTGTGTGTGTAGAGTATGGTTCTCATGAGAAGACTCAAAGAGCCCCCTGCAGTACCGTTCCCTGCCACTGCTCACCAGCTGGCAGCACTCAAGGAATCCAGGAGCCCCAGCCCATTGGCAATCAGGCAGAGGAACAGGTTCCAAGAGCCCTAAACAAACTCTAGTTTGAGGAAGGCTAGGGACCAGACTGGGGCTATGTCTGGCTGTGTGGCAACATTTTTGTTTCAGCTTTACGATTGTGAATTGAATTTCTAACCTGATCTTTTGGAAACCCAAGTTTGTATTTTGACAAATTATATTTTATTTGATTCTCCCTGCTATAACAGAAATAAAGAGACATACTTTGGTTTTCTCTCCATATCCGGTGCCTGCTTACTGTACCTGTGACTTTGGGCTTACCAGCACACACACACACACACACACTCACACACACACACACACACACACACACACACACACACACACACACACACACACATACCCACACACACAGACCCATACACACACAGAAACACACAGAAACACACAGAAACACACACACACACACACACACACACACACACACACACACACACACACACACACACACACACACACACACACACAGACCCATACAGACCCATACACACACATGCACACACATGCACACACACACACCCAAACACCCCACACACACTCTCCTCTCCCCGGTGGCAGTACATTTCCTCCCCTCCTGTTTCTACAGTGGGATTTCACATTTCACTCAATACCATTCCTAATCTCCCACGCCTCCTCATCCACTCAACCTCTCTATGGGACGGATATCTGTCACCTCTAGCTAGCACATGCCTTATCTGCATTCCCCTGTTTGTGTGTGTGTGTGTGTGTGCGTGCGGGAGTGTGTGTGTCGGTGTGTAAAGAGGTAAAGCTGTGTTATCTGTGCTCCTCTCCGATGATTCCAATTCCAGTTACTCACCACGTGACACCCATGGAGCTGAGGGAAAGACTGAGGGGTGGGAGATAGGACAGCTACGTTTATCAGCGCGCGTGCACACACACACACACACACACACACACACAGGCACCTAGGTACCAATATCTCTGATAACAGGCCCCAGCTATCTGTGTATCTACACTGCTTGATTAGAGTGAGGGAGGGAGTTAGGAAGAGAGAGAGAGAAAGAGGGAAGGATAAAGGGGAAATGAGGAGAGGGAGGAATGAGTTGAATGTCAAAATGAAAATTTTAATTTACCACAAGTTCTTTTGACTGTTTACACTATAGCCTTAAACTTGTGTGACAGTACCATCAACGGTCAAAATTCACAAGCATTCCTGTGTTATGGCACGCTGGTTCAGTGAGAATGAGTTTTTTTTCAAAATGTGTCTAACACACACCTGCCATTGTTGCTGTGAATGAAAGCCAAAGAGAGATTTGAGAAATAAGCTGCTTGTTCGATCTATATGTGGAAGAAGCTGTAAAAACTGTAAAAATTCCACCCCCTGGTTAATTGCAGGCCTCCCAAAGAAGAAAGCCAAGCAACTGGCAAGACATTGCTCTGTGTTAGCTGTTTTGAGAAGCTTAGCGGTCTGGCGTAGATGGTACTTTTTGTTTCCAGCATCTGTAAGACCTTTGATGTATTTTGGGTTGGCTTTGAAGTAATGCTTTGCTGTGAACACAAATAAAGTTTTCAAAATGAGTGCACTTCTGTGTGTGTGTGTGTGTGTGTGTGTGTGTGTGTGTGGAGGAGTCCCATGCCCTGAAAGGTATCATCATATTAGTGGTGACTGCTACCATGTGATAGTCTGAGATACTACACACACACATACACACACACACACACACACACACACACGTATACACACACACACACACGTATACACACACACACACACACACACACACACACACACACACCCTATATGATCCCCCTGTGCACAGCTTAACTGCAAAGCCGGACATTTAGCCAGCAGGGAGCATGAACAGTCCGGATCAGTGGGCTAGGAGATAAACTGATAACCCATGATATGGTTCAGGCTTACATACACAACCCCTCTATCTTCTCTGCCCCAATCCTCCTTTCTTGTCTTACTTCATTCTCCTCCTGTCTTTTCCCTTCAGAGATCAAGAGCTTTCCGGGGATCTAACAGGTCCAGATGGCAAAACGGATAGAAATAGACATAACAGAGAGAAAAGAACAGAGAGTGTGCCCATGCTGACAGGGCTGCTCCTGTGATCTCCCTGCACTGTTCCAATCCCATCCCAAGCTTTCTTTGTGTGAGTCAAAGTATGGAGGTCGATACTTCTTCAGTTCAGTCAGGACGAGGTGAACTGAAACCCGAATGAACATAGTTTTTTTTTCAAATTCTCCAATTTTTCAAAAACATTTCTGAAGCCTTGTCCACACAGATCAGTGTGTTTGCGCATCAATACAGTACGGTTGTATGCCATCACCGTATTCCGATGACAAAAGTCGAATTGAAGTGTATCCAGGACCTGAGAGTGCTGTTGTGATCTTTACTGTGCTACTGCATAGCCACAGCTCAATGCTAGGTCAGAACGAGTGCGTATTATACAAGACACCCAGAGGGAGCAATGCCGTGAAATCAAATTAAGAATTAATTAGAGACTACAACGTCTAATACTCAAGCTTGTTGTTAGGCTTTTTTGCTCAGTCACTTGATTAAACTCGGCGACACAACAGGGTGAGGTTTATTTTATGCTAACACGTTAGCAAGAGACGGCTACAGCGTCAGATCTAGCGCTGGAGCGGAAGAACACCTGTCTTTAATTAGCATGAAGGCGCTAGGTGTTCACGCTACACTGGTGTCTGATACTATCACCACAAGACGTTGTCTAAATGAGGGAGAGAGAGAGAGTGTCATAACACTAGGGTGGATTCCCTTCAAAAGGGAGAAACAGAAACAACATTTGTCGCAAGAAAGCCCCAGAGAAAATACACTCTTTTCTAATTCTCTATCAGCTTTGCTCTCCCTCTCATGGGAGGTGGGTGAAGGTAGAAATTGGAGGACGGGGCTCATTGTAATGCATGGAATGGAATGAGTTCCATGCATTACAATGAGGCCCGTCCTCCAATTTCTACCTCCACCAGCCTCCCCTGTTCTCTACGTTGTTTAAACATCAACACAGACAGCCTGGGTGTAGGCTGGCACCACTAAAGGTTATGAACTAGCGACCCATGCTAAGCTGCTGTCCTCTATCAGATAACTCTCAATCTGTTCACAGAGGTTCTGATGCTGCTGGCGTCTGGTGTGCTCCGCTCCACACCCACTGTTTTCCCATTGTAGCTTTTCTGACGTGTCGAACGATGTCCATATGTTTGGTCCTTTATGCATATGAAATGTTGGGGGAAAAGTGGCATGCTCTTCTCTCATTGGTCCATTGTTGGTCACAAGATCACAGCTGTACGCTGATCACGCGTGGATGCACAGCTCCACAGCTTCACTCAACCAGCAATACTATTCACCTTGAGGATGTGTGTGTGTGTGTGTGTGTGTGTGTGTGTGTGTGTGTGTGTGTGTGTGTGTGTGTGTGCGTGCGTATTGGAGGGGCAGGGTTGTTGAAAAATAACTTAATTCTAAAGGTAATTGAATTAATGTGTGTGTGTATGTGTGTGTGTGTGTGTGTGTGTGTGTGTTTGTGTATGTGTGTGTGTGTCTCACCTGTGGGCGGATGACTCTCTCAATGTTCTTCAGGGCTGTGTCGGGGGAGGGGGGGGAGCAGTCTGGTGTCGGCCCCGTGGAGCCGTTCCCATGGTTACCCAGCTTCGGCTCTGTCACCGTCACATGGGACGAGTGGCCTTGAGAGAGAGAGAGATAGAGAGAGGGGGAGAAAGAGAGGGGGAGGGGGAGAGAGAGAGAGAGAAGGGTGGGAGAGAGGGGGAGAGAGAGAGGGAGAGTGAGAGTGAGAGAGAGAGGGGGGAGAGAGAGAGGGGGGAGACGGAGAGAGAGAGGG
>NC_139674.1:1364200-1371700 GCF_951799395.1 Argentina silus | reverse complement strand
ATACTGAGGTACATTTGATCACCTGCTCAACCTATAAAAGGAGGTATTAAAACATATGGACTGACAGTATGAGAGAGTGGAGTGTGAGGTCAACTAGTCCCTAACATTATTGCTTTTGAGGCTTTTATACTGCTTGTGACAATATTTGATTGCATACATAACTAGTAAGTACTTGGAATCATTGATAGTTCCCATATAACTCTTGTATTGTGCACGCATATGCTAACTTGTTCCTTCAACTGCTTGTAAATCATACTGTTCTTAATCATAGTATTGCTCCTTAGTATGGTAAACATACATACTGCATTAGTCCTCTTTCTGTTTGGTAATTTTGTTTGTTTGATATGCAAGATGGCCAACACCATGTGCTTTTCAAAATGGCCAAACTTAAAAATCCAAAATCAAACAAACAAGTTGACCAAACAATGAAAACCAGGATTAAAAGACATTGACAGTTCACTATACCATAGCATAGTAGATTATGACGTATATAGATGTATACAGGAACTATCAATACATCTAAGTACTTACTGGTTATGCACACACACTTGATCAATGCAACTACACAGTAGTAAAACCTCAAAAAGCAATGTTGGGAGATTCTTGAATACACTATACAACTGCATTCTGTCAGCATCGATGGCAGAGGTGTGTCCCAATATAGTCTCCAAATGATTACGTTTCTGCAGACCAAGGAAATATGGTCTGGGGGATCGTATTATCTGGCTATACCAGCGTTTGACCACCTGTTTTGATGTAAGATACGTCAAAAAACAAAAGATATGTTGCGTAAGTTACATGAATTACAACTTGCGTGGTGGTTAGGCAGTATTAGGCATTAACTTTGACTGCTTAAGTTTAGACATTAACTTTGACGAGCAATGTCGGGGTTACAAATCGGGTGGTTTCCAATGAGGAATGTATCCACATATCATTAAGAGTGTTTGGATGATTTGAAACACCATGGTACTGTATGGGAGCTCAGACACCTCTAGATTAGAGTTCTGAATCTCTTCAAGGGGCTTCAAAACTCTTCAAGGGGCTTCATAACTTATTGGTGTAGCAACACACCATGTCATGTTTCAAAGCATCTCATGATGAGTGTTTCATACATCCTAAAACATGTCTCAAAACCTTCACAAAAATGGGTTTAAGTACTTTATGTTTGGTCTGCAAACACTAGCCAAAGAAAGGTTTTCAATGCTTTAAACCGCTTCCTTCCCTGGGATGTGCACCCTTCATCATTTCCCCAACAACTTTGCAACCCCCCAACCATCCCTATGGGCTAGAACAAAACAAAAGTTAAAAATTAATTAATTAATAAAGAAACGAAGAAACAAAAAATCTATATATAGTGAACACTTGAGGCTGGATTTGAATACTCGTGAATACATACTGTATGATGTGACGCATGTTTGGGATGCATATATTTAGGTATGGCTCAGTGAATATCCACTCAAAATGTCCACAAGATCTCAATAATTTAGGGTACAGGGACACAGAAGCTGCTTGGGAAAGGAAACCTGGTTTGACAACATCTATCATTAAAACCTCAGCACAGGACAAATATCACCGCACATCATGGTCCAACTACTATATGGTCTCTGCGTGTGGACATTAAAACACTTGGCTATCAATACAAAAAATAATTGACCACTTGTGCATAATTCTTTTTAAATTAAGTATGTGAGGGAGTCATTTTGTAAGTCGGTTTGGATAAAGGCGTCTGCTAAATGCCATAAATGTAAAGTAATGTAATTTCTATCATTGTTATGCTGTGCTCCACTTGGCCTGTGTATATCTTAGTTATACAGTATTGTTTCACCCATCCAATACCATAGCAATCAAAACGTTCATGGTATTTTCCACAACCTCAATCTTGGACCAACTGTCTATGGTCATGAATACAGAATCAGCTCCTGCCCTCTCCAGACTCGTGAATATTCATGAGCAGTTCACCACTCTCCATTAAAGATTCAAACAAAATGGCCGCAAAGGAGCAGATGTTTCTCAATACCAGGTCTGGTGGCTTTTCAGCGATGATTGGCAGAGTTTGCCCTGGTGTGCTGGCAGTGGCTTTTGGGACTGATTGGAACAGCGTGTTGTGTGTGTGTGCGTGTTATTTTATCTCTCTTTTTTGGCTTTGCATCGGTAATATCAATTTTTCAAATTGTAATCAAATTTAAACTTCTCTGAGACTTGAAGTAGGCGAGAGACCTCAAAGTTCCCACTCTTCTACTAAATGGGGCTTGACTGTTCTAATGGCAGAGCCTGCAGAGACGGGATTCCTGCTGTTCCTCTGTCAGTACCATTACCCAAACTTCACCTCAGGAGCTTTGGAAGGGGAAATGGGGCAAGCAGAACACCATCTTGGGTTTATCCACAGGGGAGGGAAGAAGAAGTGGAGGGAGGGAGGGAGGGAGGGAGGGAGGGCAATGAAGGGGTATAGATGGTGCCTGCCAGAGGCCAGGGTTGGGCAGTGGACCCTGGATTGAAGAGGTAGTAAAGGTGGGGAGAGACCCGTGTGGAGGTTTTAGTCTATGACTTCTAAGAGTGTCACTACCAGCGCTGGGGTTGTGGGTTCGGTCCCCACATGGTATGGCTTTTTGGTATTCATAATAAAAGTGACTATGTGTGGTTTCTGAAAGTTTCGTTCGCTCCATGCATATGGCAAAATACCGGACAGATAAGTGTGTGTGTGTGTGTGTGTGTGTGTGTGTGTGTGGTGTGCATATGTATGTATGTGTGTGTGTGTGTGTGTGTGTGTGTGTGTGTGTGTGTGTGTGTGTGTGTGTGGTGTGCATATGTATGTGTGTGTGTGCCAACAAGTACAAATGAGTACACATGACTATGTGTTTATCTAGGGAGGAGTCAGTCAATAGTAGAAAAGGGACATTTTGGAGCTAACCGCTGAGCAAAGATAGCAGTCTGCTCCTCTCCCTGTACGTGATTGCGGGCCTTGAGGTCCCATCTCCACTATTTTAAGACGCCATGCTTTCTTCAAGACCCATAATATCACAACCTACAGGCTCCTCTATTCTCAGTTAGATTATACATAAGAGTCCATTACAATGCCACCAGGTTGCATTTGACTACATGGGGAGTATATCTGTCCCATTGACGTCAAAGACAGGTATTGTATAGCTCGCCTGGTGCATACATAGGGTTGAAGATAATTGATGTATTTATAACACGAGCCACAGAAAGACAATGACAGTAAGTGATTGTTTTTAGGTAAGCTCACTTGGTGCTAAAGAGAGAGAAAGAAAGAGAGTGGAGACTAGATAGAAGTGAGAGAGAGAGAGAGAGAGAGAGAGAGAGAGAGAGAGAGAGAGAGAGAGGATGAACAAAGGGGACACAGATGGAACCTGGAACTGTAGATACAGGGGATAGAAGACAGGAGGGGCTTTTTAGATGTCTATAGCGAATCTGCTCCGGAGACAACTTAGTCTGTCTACGTCTCAGCCAGGCCTCTAGTGAGAGACAGTAAGCAGGAGGATTTGAGGCGTAGATTCAGTTCATCTGAGCCCAGTGAGACCGTCTTAGAGTCTCCTAAGCCATGGGACCGCTACCGACCGCTTTTGTCTGCTGCCGTACAGCGAACAACAGGTGGATTTCCTCTAAGTCTTAATGCTACTCGGCCCCCCCCCTCTCTCTCTCTCTCTCTCTCTCTCTCTGTCCCCCCCTCTCTCTCTCTCTCTCTCTCTTGTTCCTTTTTTCTTTTCTCTCCACAGAGTGAGTGACTCACAGACATGTTCTATTACAGAGACATGTGATTGGGCTAAATGCAGGAATCCAGGGTTTTCCCTCCCGCTGCTGTACTTCTGATTCATTTGGTTCACTTATCCTGATCCAACCCCCCCAGCTAACTAAGCTCACTTACCATCTCTCCCTCCCTCACACACAGACCAACACACACACACACACACACTCACACACACACACACACACACACACACACACACACACACATGTTCCCTGTCCTATGACCGAAGTATACCATCGCCAGTGCCACATTCCTCATTCTGTCAATAAACAAAACAAACAACAAACAAACAAACCAAACTATTCAACACACTCCACCGCAGCATCAGGAGCCTGGAGGCAACAGTGCTGGCAGTTACCATGGCAACCCGCAGGTGACTCACCACCCCTCTTACTAGAAGTGGTAGGAAAGTGGTAGCTCAGTTGCCACGACAACCTGCGGTGTAGCCCACCATTGCAAGAAGTGGGATGGGTGTCGTGGGTGCTGCTGCTGCTGCTGCTGCTGCTTCTTAGATGGCTGGAAAACACACACTCTACCACCCTACACACACTCTACCACCCTACACACACTCTACCACTCTACACACACTCTACCACCCTACACACACTCTACCACCCTACACACACTTTACCGCGCTATACCACAACATACCAGGAAAAACGACTGGGCTGTATTATCTGGCTCGACTGGCATGTAAATATGAAAGGCAGAATGTTGTGTTATGAGGTGGCAGGGTGGTGGAGGCAGAAACCACCCGACTTGTAACCTGAATGTTGCAGGTTTGATTCACACTGGGTTTTTTTTCTGTGCTAACTCTTGTTGCTTATGCTAATATTTGCTAATTCCTTCCCCTGACAGCGCAAGTCGTAATTCACGTAACTCTTTCGCTTACGTTTGTGACATATCTTACATCAAAACAGGTGGTCAAATGTTGGCAAAGCCAGATAATACGATCCCCCAGACCGTATTTCCTGGTCTGCAGAAACGATCCCCCATAATGTAATCATTTGTAGACTGTGTTGTATACATGACCAATGTTGTCTCTTCTGCGTATGTTGTAGAGCCAACAGGGGTGGCGGTGAGACCAACTGACACAGAATGACAGGGCGAGCGTCAAGTCTCAAGTCACTGGACATGACAACGTATGTCATGTGTACATTGGAGACACACCGTATCCAACACTGCACTCCATCCACGCTTCAGAGACACACACACAGTCAAAACACTTGGAATAGAAAACTTGAGAAAAAAAAACAGACGTGCTGCTTTTGCAGCCAGTGTAGCGTGTCTCGTTGACTACTAATGGGTCTGTTAGGATTAGGGTTAGGGTTAACTGGTGCTGGCTGGGCGGTCCGTGTCTTACCGTTGAAGGGGGCAAAGTCCAGGGAGCAGGGTTTGCGTGTGACGGCGGTGGTCACAGACTCATAGGGGTTGTCCTCGTCCTCTGGGAGGAAGACGTCCAGGGACGGTGATGGGACAATCTCCGCAGAGCGCTTCGCGTCCTGAGAGAGAGAGAGAGAGAGAGAAAGAGAAAGAGAGAGAGACACCGGGTGAGAACAATGTAGATGATCGCTAAATGTGTAAGCAGAATAGCTGTGGATATGCTTGTTACTGCACACATGGTTCTAGAAAAGGAGGTGTTCTTTTTATGCCAATGTAGGATATCTTGATTATAAAGAGAGAGAGAGAAAGAAAGTAAAATAAATCGTCCTACAATGTTGGATCAAAAGAGTTTGTCTACTTCCCTTGGTGCCATCATAACACACAAACAGATCACATCAGATATGTAATCATAAATCCATCTCAAGGGCATGAATTCATTTGAATACAATTGCCCTATTCAAATATGCCCTTCAGTAAGTACATGATGAGTCTAAAGAGTTGATTGTATTGTATTTTAATACTCAGGGCTACTCAGCAATGTTATTTTACAATACATATGATACATAATTTAAAAAAGCTTAGAGGCCAAACGGTCTTAGTTTCACCTTTTAGATCTTTTATAAACAACCTTCTCTCATACAGATCATCAGAATTGTTGTTGCTGTGTTTTGTATATAAGTAGACTGCACTCCCCCTGGGCATCTGAGGAGATAACAATCACCCTTGCTGAGGAGGCCTCTAGCCCTCATCCAATCACATGGGGGGAAACCGCAGAGCACCAGGATAGGTTACTGAGAAAAATAACAAACAATGTTCTCTTCAAGCCAACATGCACATGTGCAGAGTCAATAGCCAAAATGCAGACTGCAGAAATACCTGTATTTATATTAGATCAATAATAGTTGTAGTTGTGCCCATGCCTCACCCCTGGCGTTTTCATCAACTATAAACCCCCTCACCCTCCACCCCCCCCCCCCCCCCCCATACCTTCCTCCCCCGTTGACTCACTCGACAGCCATTACTCTTCCTGTCAGCTTCTCTGACTACATTACCCAGACACCATTGGGCCATCAATCACACACACTGAGCATGTGCAGAGAAGCTAAATCATTCTGGCTGATAGAACAATCACTCCCTAGATAATCTTTCACAACACACAGACAAATTCACACAATATCTACTCTATTCAGCACCCCCATCATTCTTCCCCCCGACGCCACTGCCATAGTCAACGACCCCTCCACCACCCCAGTGCTCCAGTGTCTTCATCAGTATGGCTCAGGTGAAGAGAGGGCTGGGAAAACTCCAGGAAGGCTGCAGGCCCTGACGCTGTGTGGAGTACTCCAGTACCTCTTTAACCTGAGCCTCAGTCTGGAAAAGGTCCCATCAATGTGGAAAACATCTTGCCTGGTACTGGTAACAAAGAAAAGTAAGCCCAATGTTCTGAATGACTATAGACTGGTAGCCTTGACATCCCACATCATGAAGACCATGGAAAGACTGGTGCTAGAATACATGAGGCCTCTGGTGAAAACACCCTTGGACCCCCTGCAGTTTGCCTACCAGGCAAACATTGGTGTGGATGATGCCATCATCTACCTGCTACACAGAGCTCACTCCCATTTAGATAAGGCTGGCAGCACTGTGAGGGTCATGTTCTTTGACTTCTCCAGTGCATTTAACACCATACAGCCCTTACTACTTGCGGATAAGCTGAGCAGGTGGACTCCCCATTGTGTCCTGGATTACAAACTACCTGACCAACAGGCCAAAGTTTGTACGGACTGGGTGGTGAGCAGCACTGGCGCCCCCCAGGGGACAGTTCTGGCTCCCTTCCTCTTCACCCTCTATACCTTGGACTTAGGCACAACACAGATATGTGCCATCTGCAGAAGTTCTTGGACGATTCTGCTATTGTGGGATGTCAGTGGAGGCCAGGAAACAAAGTACAGAGGACTGGTGGACAGTTTTGTTGAGTGGTGTGAGCAGAACCACCTGCTACTCAATATAAGCAAGACAAAGGAGATGGTGGTGGACTTTACGAGGACTAGGGTCCCCCTGTCTCCTGTTTCCAACCAGGGAGAGGACGTGGAGGTGATCCAGAGTACCTGGGGGTGCACCTGGACAATAAACTGGACTGGACTGGTAACACAGATGTCCTGTACAAGAGGGACCAGAGCAAGCTTTATTTCCTGAGGAGGCTCAGGTCCTTTGGTGTGTGCAGGACTCTGCTGAACATGTTCTACCAGTCAGTGGTGGCCAGCACAGTGCTGTATGCAGTGGTATGTTGGGTGGGCAGCATCAAGGAAGGTGACACCAAGAGGCTGAACAAGCTTATTAGGAAAGCTGGC
>NC_139674.1:1342500-1359000 GCF_951799395.1 Argentina silus | reverse complement strand
ACTGTTTAACCACTGGATAGAGGAGTCTCTGACCTAACCTAACCCCATGGATAGATGAGTCTCTAACCTAACCTAACACCATGGATAGAGGAGTCTCTAACTTAACCTAACCACTGGATAGAGGAGTCTCTAACCTAACCACTGGATAGAGGAGTCTCTAACCTAACCTAACCCCATGGATAGAGGAGTCTCTAACCTAACCTAACACCATGGATAGAGGAGTCTCTAACTTAACCTAACCACTGGATAGAGGAGTCTCTAACCTAACCACTGGATAGAGGAGTCTCTGACCTAACCTAACCCCATGGATAGAGGAGTCTCTAACCTAACCCACTGGAGAGAGGAGTCTTTAACCTAACCTAACCACTGGATAGAGGAGTCTCTAACCTAACCACTGGATACAGGAGTCTCTAACCTAACCTGGGAAGAGGGACTGGGGCAATAGCGTAGCAAAACCAGATGGCTGAGTGGTTAAGTCCATCAACTGCTAGTCCACTGTGCTTTGCCTGCGTGTGTTGGACTCCCAACCTCATGGCAAGACCTTACTGCTTTTTTCCGCCCCTTGGGAAGTCGGGGACAGACACAGAGGAAATAAGGGCGGTGGAGAAGAACACTACATTATATTGATCAAGACCACCATGTTTTCAGATATATAATGCCTCGCTTGGGTTGGGACAGTTTCTCTAAAGATTTGAACCCACACCTCCAGAGAGACTGGAGCCTAAATGCAGCACCATAGACCGCTCAGCCACGCTACCTCAGTGTTTGCCTGGGCACCACTCTGCTCATTGATAACTGAGCCTGCCACGCTCCCTTTCAATCGCCTCTCCACCTTTTTGTTAAACGTTCCTCTTGTCTTTCTTTTCTCCTCATTCTTTCTTTCTCTTTCCTCCCCTATCATCTAAGATCAGCCTCCTCTGGTAGGCTGGCGACATGTATTCCAGGTGTCAAAGCCATTGAAAACCAGGGAAGGTGAAGAACGAAGACAGAGCTTTGGAAATGCAGACATGGGCCCTTTGGGAAAAAGTGCAGGACCATGCATTGGCCTGGAATCTAACCCAGGTCAACTGCTTGGAAGGCAGCTATGCTTACCACTATAGCACCAATGCATTCACTGAAAGAGGATACTCTCTGTTTTTACCTGGTTGCACAGAGATGTCCCCCCCATCCCCCTGACCTGAGGATCCCTTGGGGTGGAAGGGGACTTGGGATGGAGGATGTGACTTCAGACAGAGGGCTCATTGGTCTTGGGGTATGATTCTCGCTTAGGGTGCGAGAGGTCCTGCGTTCAAATCCTGGACGAGCCTTTTAATTCAGCCTTTTCACCCAAATGGACATGCCTTGGCTCACTGCTTCAATAGATCCTGCCCTAGGTCGTTGCAAAATTCCCATGTCAAAATCACCAAATGTCTTTCTGGCTGGCTTCTCAAAATGCATTGGGGGAGAAGATCCAATGTTTCTCTCCTCCTATGCATTTTGAGGAGGACTCAAGAAAACAGTTTGGAGAAGAAAGAAACGGTATTCTGTCCTCTTTTGGGTGTGAAGCCATCATACCTTCCTCGCTGCAAGAATGTACTGCTTTTTCCGCCCATTGGGAAGTCCAGGACGTACACAGTGGATGGAGGGGGAGACTTCTGACAGGGGGCTCGTTGGTCTAGAGGTATGATTCTCGCTTCGGGTGTGAGAGGTCCTGGGTTCAAATCCTGGATGAGTAATTCATTAATTCAGCCGTTCACTTAAATGGATGTGCCTTGGCTCACTGTTTCAATAGGGACTGTCACTGGGAAATGCCAAACATCTTTCTGGCCAGTTTCTCAAAACGCATTGGGAAGAAGATCCATTGTTTCTCTCCTCCAATATGTTTTGAGGAGGACTCGAGAAAACAGTTTGGAGATTTGTCCCAAGGCCAGAAAGAGACAGTATTCTGTCCTCTTTTGGCTGTGGAGCCATCCTACCTTTTCATTTTGGAAAAATGGTGGGATTTGAATCTCGTCCTTATTTTCTCTTCATTCTTTCTTTCTCTTTCCTCCCTTGTCAACTAAGATCATCCTCCTCTGGTAGGCTGGTGACACGTATTCCAGGTGTCAAAGTCATTGAAAACCAGGGAAGGTGCAGAGCGAAGACAGAGCTTTGGAAATGCAGACATGGGCCCTTTGGGAAAAAGTGCAGGATCAACCATTGGCCGGGAATCGACCCAAGTTCAACTGCTTGGAAGGCAGCTATGCTCACCGCTATAACCCCAATGCACATGCTGTAAGGGGATACTCTCTGCTTTCACCTGGTAGATTGAATTAGTGTGTAAAACATGTGACAATCGATAAGAAACACATGCACAAATAGGAAACAAACAAACAAACTCGAGAAGCAAATCAGACACAATTAGCGTTCCATAAGGTTCCATTTTGGGTCCTGAACTCTTCCGTTTATACACGTTACCCCTTGGTAACTTTATCGGAAAGCACAGTATTGATAAGCAGCTGTACATATCATAGCTGTATAGCTGTATTTTTGCAGAGTTCAGGGCTGTTTTGTGTAATGTATGGTTATGGTTAGCATGTAACCTGGCCTTCCTTAGTCCTGTAGAAGTAGAAATGGGTCATAGTTAGTACGCTAGCTTTAAGAGTATGTTGTGTCATGTGACATGGTATGGAATCCAGCTACGGGCAAGACAAATTATACAGTACATGTTACATTTGCACAAGAAAAATTAGATGTGCAGCATGTATGTGTGTGCATGCTTCTGTGTGTGTGCCTGCCTGCCTGTGTGTTTAATCCACGTGGTTTCACATGTGTTTGCCAGCAACTCTATATAATTACATGTCACCCTCGCCATCACAGGACGAACCAAGAAGTCCCCAACCGTCCAAGTAACCACAGAGCCAAAAACAGCCACTCCCACATAACATTCCAGTGTTATGATGGCGGCTCATTGAATCCAACTCATTGAATAGATGAGAAGAGAGTGTGTTATTCTCCAAGTGCAGAAGACAATGGTAAAGGCTGGGGTTGTGTAAGGGGGCAGAAACAGAGTTTCTATTGTTCTCCAATAGAAGATAAACTTCCTGGGGGTGGGTTTATCCATCAGCACACATCCGGACAGAACAGCGGCCCGGTAAACAACAGGGTCAGGGTACTCTCTACTGGGCCACACAGAGAGAGAGAGTATGATGTGTGTGTGTGTACTCAAGGGGACAGGGAAAATATGAAGCATTACAGTTGTGACTACGATCACAAGTTTGGCGTGGATTTCAATTTGCGATTAAAGCTGTGCAAACAAATGTTTTACAAATTCGTTTTTTAGGAGATCTTTATGTATTTATCGAAGACTTACATGTATTTATCGCAGACCTGTGTGTGTGTGTGTGTGTGTGTGTGTGTGTGTGTGTGTGTGTGTGTGTGTGTGGTACCTTGTATGAGTGCAGTGATTTGCTGGGACTTCTGTGCGGGGTGCTCTCTCAGTATCTCCAGGGCAGTTCTTCCTTGGCAGTCTCTGATGTTGGCATCGATCCCTGAAACATGCCAGAACAAGGGTCAGACAGGCACCCAGCTGACACACACAGAGTACACACACACACACACACACACACACACACACTCAGAGACACAGGTCTATACACAGAAGACACACACACAAAAACACACACACAGAGACACAGGTCTACACACATTTAAAGACCCCCCCCCCCCCACACACACACACACACACACACCTGCCAGAGGATGTTGGTGTCTGTCAGGGAAGGGGGGACGTGTGTGTGTGTGTGTGTGTGTGTGTGTGTGTGTGTGTGTGTGTGTGTGTGTGTGTGCGGACAATGATGGAAAAAGGGACAGTTAGGCGGGATGTTCTGGGTCAGAGTTCAGTGAGTTAGTGAGTGCAGGTCTCTTCTCATATAAATAAACCCTGGCCCAGCACAACATGGTCGACTGCACTTCCTAGCAGGAAGTCCTCCAGGACAAAGGAGGAAACAGGAAGCGCTTGAGGAAAGTAATGGGTGGCGGCAAAGGGCATGCTCCCTTCACTGGACAGTACACACACACACACACACACACACATACACACACACACACACATACACACACACACACACACACAAACACACAGATGCACATACATAGACACACACACAGACACACACACATAGAGACACACAAGACACACAGACACAGACACAGACACACACACACACACACACACACACACACACACACACACACACACACACACACACACACACAGTCCTCCAGTCCTCAATCCTCCAGACCCAAGCCGTTCATCCTCCCCTTCTTCCCTCACTCCCCCTTTCTTCTTCGCCTGGTTAAAGTGCGACCCAAGGTCCGTACCTGACTTCAGAGCCTGGGGAAGCCTTTTGATGTGGTCGGCACTATGAGAACCAATCAATATGCCTGCTCAGAAGCTAGGTCCAATTCTGGACCGTGGGAGTGAATGAGAGTGAGGAAAGTACTGTCGGCTTTCTAGACCAGGAGGTGTAGCACTGGACTAGCTTCAGCTAGGCTACACCCTCCTCTCCTCTCTGTCCCTTGTCCTGTCCTTTTCTCTCAATGCTGTCTTGCACTATTATATTTCAGCTGACTGACTGCATATGGGGTTTATTCTATTTCCGTTCACTCACACGTGCACACGCACAAACGCACACATGCACACACACACGCTCAGGCACACACACACACACACACACACAGGCACACACGCACACAAGCAGACACACACACACACACACACACACACACACACACACACACACACACACACACATTGTCAGTGATGGATCATGACAGGAGCCACAGCTCCTCTAGAATTCGATTTGGTCTCGTTAACACTCGCCCTCTGACCCTGTCAGCGATGAGATCATCAACACGAGACGAAACACCGATTGTCATCTCACATCAGATTCACTGTGACACCGTCTGACCGTCAGACGACTAGGACTAGGGCACGTCATAGTATGAGCTTTTGTCACACCATGTCATGCTCTATTGCTGTGCCTATAGACAGAGGCCAATGGAATCGCTAACAAGTGAAAGTGGCTGGCTCTGCTCAAGTTAAAACATTCCCGTGGTAACGTCATGTTTCGCGACCTTTAAGGTTTGGGGTTAAAATGGTCTTTGCAGGTGAAGCAATCAGACCCAGGACACCCACCTGAGTCAAGCAGAAGCCGGACTACGTCCATCTTCCCAAAGAGAGCTGCCTCGTGTAGAGCACTGCCATTCTCTGTCTGAGAGAGAGAGGGAGGGGGGGGGATACAGTCAATATTCATAAGTTTCCCCAAAGAAACAGAAGGAGAGATAGAGGAAGAGAGAGAGGGAGAGGGAGAGAGAGAGGAGGAGTGAGTGAGTGAATGAGTGGGTCGGTGAGTGAATGAGAGAGAGAGAGAGAGAGAGAGAGAGAGAGAGAGAGAGAGAGAGAGAGAGATAAGGCAGAGAGAGAGTCATAATCACAAAACCTTCCCATACAGTGGCACACAGATTGATTTCAAAACATTGCACAAGCATCCCCTTTGTATAGAGAGCCCCATGTGGAAACTTACACCACATTTCCCCCTCTCCATATGTGCTGGGTGCAGCCTACATTAGCCTACAGCCTCCCTGCACAATACAGCACAGCCCTCTATTACAGACATGATGCAAGTCATGGAAACTGGAGGGAACGTTCATATGTGGAGTCATTTTGTAAAGGTTACGTAGGAACACAGAAAGAGAAATACTCTGAAGCACAACCCCACAGAACCACACACACACTAACAGACAACAAAGACATATCACAAACGCCTACATACATGAGCGCAAGAATGAACACACACATGCTAGCGCACACGCACCCATGCACGCACGCACACACGCACGCACGCACGCACGCACGCACGCACTATTGTCCTCTCACTAAAAATAGAAACTGGAACTAAACGTACAGTAAAATAACATCAGTCAAATGTAATGTCAACATTCTCCAGTCTTAGAGGACGTTTTACCTTCTACCTTCTCCTTCCTCTCTCTCCCAGGTATGATATCCACAGCCAGCAACCAGACCTGCTCCACCTGGGTCGCCACCCACCCAATCCAGGTGAGTCTTACTGCCCCAATAGTTCAAAGGTCAAATAAAGCCAAAGAGATGCAGCAGAAAATGAACCCAATGATCCAAACATCGAACAGTGAGAGAAAGTGAGAGAAACCACACACCAAAAAGGTGAATGTGAAAGATAGAGAGAGAAAAAACAGCGAAAAACCCAGCGAACACGGGTGAAAACTGAGTAAACCAGTGGTAAAAGCGAACCACAAGCGACTGGGGATGAGCTTTGAGCAGGCACACACACATACACATACATCGAGAGACAGGAAGCCAGACCCTCGGACCATCCACCGCCCCCACCCCCCCCACCAAGACCCCTTCCTGTCCTGTTTCCCATGGCGATTAGGTGATGATGTCACCAGGAAATGAGGAAATCGATTGACTCTCACTGCGTTTCCAGGAATTGAACTGCCTGGACGACAGATTGCTTTCCTATCTGTTCTCTACACAGGTTTTGTTTAGCGTTGAGGAATGTTGTGTTATAGTTTTCAGTTTGAATGGTACATACTGTATTTAAATGCTTGAATTCGTATAATGGTTTGTAGTGGATGGATGTATGCCTGTGTGTGTGTGTGTGTGTGTGTGTGTGTGTGTGTGTGTGTGTGTGTGTGTGTGTGTGTGTGTGTTTGTGTGTGAGAGAGAGAGAGAGAAAGAGAAAGAGAAAGAGAGAGAGAGAGAGAGAGAGAGAGAGAGAGAGAAAGACAAAAGGGTGGTAGAGGTTTCTGTGAGGCTTTATACATAATTCATACACACTCTGATGGAATTGAAGGGTACTGTATTGACTGTAATTACACACACACACATACACACACACTACACACACACGCACGCCCACACGTGCATACATACTGTACCGCTGACCCACTCCATATTGTCAAATGTATACTGTAGATCTGACAATGTGCTTTGGTAAGATAAGACTAGCACAGCAGAGAGAAAGAGAGAGAGGGGGGGGGGGTATGCATGTGTGACCAAATGTCAAGTGTGTGTGTGTGTGTGTGTGTGTGTGTGTGTGTGTGTGTGTGTGTGTGTGTGTGTGTGTGTGTGTGTGAGAGACAGAGATGACAGAGAGAGAGAGAGAGAGAGAGAGAGAGAGAGAGCAGAGGCCCATAGTTAGTAGTGTAGATGTGTAGTGGGCCAGAGAGAGCCTGAGGTGAGACTCTGCAGGGAGAGACTCTCCAGTTTGGAGTACACTGCCTCTAATAACAAGGAGAAGTACACAGGCACACAGCCACCAACACACACACACACACACACACACACACACACACACACACACACACACACACACACACACACACACACACACACACACACACACACAGTGCATCTCTCACAAAGCACCAACACAATACTGTACACATACACACACAAGCATGCAACCACAAACATGCAGGCATGCGCGCGTCCACACACACACACACACACACACACATACACACACACACACACACACACACACACACACACACACACACACACACACACACACACACTCACAGCCTCTCTCTCTGAGCATCAACACACACACAAATCTCAAACAGAAGAAGACAGATCACAACACTGTAAAACAGCATAGAAACAAGTCATCACAAGTCAGCAAAAAAACAGCTTTTACCATGACAGAAAGGTGAAAAACCTAAATATCATCAGTCATTGCTCGCCTAATATCCTCAGGCAGGTCATTCCAGAGTCTCGGGGCCCTAATGGCAAAGGCACAGTCACCTTTTGTTTTCAGTCTAGACTCCGGAACGGCCAGAAGGGCCCTGCCTGAGGATCTTAGGCTGCGCGGAGGCTCATAGGGGATTAAAAGGTCAGAAATATAGTCTGGTGCCAGACCCAGTCGCGCCTTAAAAGTTATCAGTAAAATCTTAAAATCTATTCTAAGACTGACAGGTAAGCAGTGTAGGGAGGCTAAAATTGGGGTGATGTGGTTTATTTTCTTAGTTCTGGTTAAAAGCCTAGCTGCTGCATTTTGGACTATCTGTAACTGTGCAATGTTGTAAATGCCAGACCTGGTTGACAAGACACATCATTCACCCAAGTTTAGTCCACATTGTCCCAGTGGTGTCTGAGATATCACATGCGACTTATGAACGAACAAAACAGATCCGCAGTCCCCTCCTGACTGTCATTGTGGGACAACAACAGAAGCCTGCCTCGAGTGAGGGGTCTTAGCCCCTACTGAGCATGTGCAAAGAGAGGAGAAGCGAGAAGAGATGAGCGTGAACTCGGGAACACCCTGTACCTCTCTTTCTCTACTCTCACTCTCTCCACCAGATCAATTATTCATCTATTTCCACCATCACACCATTCAGTGCACCTCACGCTTGCTTTCAGACACACTGCCCCCCCCCCCCCCGACACACACACACACACATACTGTAGAAACACATACACATACTGTATGAGTGATTATTCTAATGTCTCACGTGCACTTTTAGATACACACATACCCACACACGCACGCACGCACACACGCACACATACACACGCGCACAAAGCTTTTCTGCATTTGTGATCATGCAGTGCCCCACATATGCTTTTAGACACACAAAACACTTTATCTGTAACCAATCAGTGTCAAAGACACAAACACACACCTCACAGTCACCTTCTCCATCCATCCACACATTGCTACGACACCAGACTCAGAGAGAAGGAGTAGAGGGAAGGTTCATACCATACTCTCACTTACTTTAAAAACACAAGAGACGCACACATTAAAAATGCATCATAACGACAGAGCAGGGAGCAGTTTCTTGAGTTTAAGACACTAACAGTCAGATTCACTAACGAGCTCTGGTACCTGGTCATTGTAGAGGGGGATAGAGGTTGAGCTTAGAGCTAACGCTAAATCATGAAACTGTCTTCATCCATACTTGATCTGAGGATGTTTAAAACAGGTGATGTGTTTGATACCATTCTTCATTCTGTTCCATCTGATATAATGAGCCGGTTTTGATGCCTCTTCCACCAGCCTCCACTGAGGTGATGCTCATTTCCCCAGTCCCCATAAATATCCAATGAACATGAGCTATCAAGTGTAATACATTTTCTTTTTCAGGACAAGTTAGGGGAATTTAGCTATATTTCATGAAAGTAGAGAAAATTGAATATTGAACATTTGAGCATTTGAGTCAAATTGAACATTTGAGTTGGCATTAATTGAGATGATTCCATAAGGTATTCCAAATTTCAATCAAACAGAACTAATATAATTTGGCAATAACTAATTTGGTGTTTTTCACCAATCCATTTCACAAAACATGATCCATGCATAAATCCATCAGAAAATCGTAATAATATGATAACTGGCTGTATATCAAGCTGTGGAGGTCGATGAACCATATCAGCAGAATCACCATGCCAGTGAGAACATAGTCAAAACATTTGTCTCTAAGTGAAACGGTTCCTCAGATTCGGTCACTCCCTCCTTGTTTAATCCATGAGACAGAACGAGGAATGTGTATGTGCTGTAAGACATATCACTCAGCTGACTTCCTCCTCCTCCCACTATGGCCAGTAAAGAGATAAACCAGCTGTGAAGCATAAATGTGATGAGGTTGTCTCTGAGGCCTACTGGACAAAGGACATCAGAGGAAATTAATCCACTCCTCGTAGGCTTTTCCTGTCAAGTTGTTCACTTCTGGGCGACTCACACATGAACAGAGTGTGGAAATGATCTCCAAACCTTTCTCAAAAACCTCTCTGTTAAAAAATTGGTTCACCTCTGGCCAATCCACTGGAATGACCACAGAATTGACATGATCCTTGACCTCCTCTGGAGCTGTTATGAGGAGTCATGTGTTTCCTGTGCCCAAAACTCAGGATAACAGGGATTCTCAATACTAAAATTCAAAGTGACATTTAAAGCCTTTCTTCCCCAAAGCACACAATATGACACAGTTCAGTGTGTTGAGATCAACTTAAGAACAGTGTTTGATGACTCATGCTTTCTTCTATGTTATCAGGTTGTGTGATGAATAATGTTTGCAGTTTCCAGGGCTCCCTTGAAAAAGAGGTCTTGTCATCTCAATGGGACTCCCCTGGTAAAATAAATAAAAATCATGAGTGGTAATAATGGAACAAGATAATTGACACTTATGAAAACATGAAAATTCCCAAATGCTGCCTAGATCAGCACCAAGGTGTCAAACAGAAATGATACCCTCTACTTCTTTGCTTACAACCAATCGGTTCAGCCTGTTGGTGGCGGGAGGCCTTGATGAACCCTCTCCTCAATGAAAGGTATTTAATGCTCACGTGACAATCACACTTTGAGTTTGGGTAACCACTCTTGGATGTCAGACATGACAACCGAGCGACCACATCAAGGAACCCATCAAAAGGAATGATTCTTGCAAGCTATCATAATCCCAAACCTATAGTAAGACTCTGATTGATTGCATTTGGCCCTCATTCAGACTTTTAGACAAGCTCCTCTTAATCTTCGCTGGAAACCTGCCTTGGAACCAGGATATCTGCAACAGCGCGCCTTCTTCGAGAGCAATCAGGATTTCATGATAATTCGGACCCGACATTGTCTCATCAAATCGGATAAGTGTGGCCACACTCCAACTCAGGCCTTCACACTTCTCAAAGTATTGTCAAGAACTAACGCCTCTTTCTTCCGAACATTGTTTAAAGTCAGTGTGCTGTTGGTAGCTTGTGTATTTTGCTGTGGCTATCCTGCCTTAATCTCAGGAACCTAGTTTCTATTGGAAGCCAGCTGTTTGAAGCCAATTGCTGTGAATTGCTGTCAATCTCCAGTGGGAGGGCCTGACACTATCCTGCAAGGCATTTAACCCCTGCTCACCTTGGACAGGACTAATACATTTGGGATTGAGTGAGTCTGGTCACCTGTCTGGTCGTTAACTGATCGTCAGGTGGGAGGGGCTGCTACCCTGCTAGTCATCAGCAATCACAGAATCTGCATTTCTATCGTGATGATCATAGAGCGACAGCTTCCTGACACGAAGACGCTTGACACAAAGACGAAGGAGTCAATCTGTGAACTCCATCGAGGAAGGCCAAACTACTAAGTATTTTTATTGGATTAGTTTATTTTTTCACTACTCTGAGTGTACTGAGTGCTACCTACATCTTGTATTTCCCACAAACCCTTCATCTCTATACAGGCAAATATCACAATGTGCTTCCTCCCCATTCCTGTTATTTCATCCCTCAGGAGGACACATGGACGTTACACCCCCACTTGCAACTTATCTAATCTAGTCTACCCACCATGCTCAACTGTCCACGACCTCACTGTTACGGGAGGACGTTGGAACTGCCAGTCAGTGGTCCGGAAAGCAGAGGCTATCTCAGCCTATGCCTGCTTCATGTCCCTTCACTTCCTTGCTCTCACAGAGACATGGATTACACCGGAAAACACAGCTACTCCAGCAGCCCTCTCTGATGCCTACTCCTTTCCTCATTCCCCTAGACTCTCTGGTCGAGGGGGAGGGACAGGACTCCTCATCTCGCCTAAGTGGTCACATAATGTCCTTCCCCTGTCACACCTGTCCATATCCACCATCGAATTCCATGCTGTTTCTGTCACCTCCTCTGTCAAACTTCACATTGTTGTTATCTATCGTCCACCAGGTCAGCTTGGCCACTTCGTAGACGAGATGGATGTCCTTCTCAGCTTCTTCCCTGAGGACGGCACACCGCTCACACTACTGGGTGACTTCAACATCCAGTCAGAGAAGCTTCAGAGACTCATCTTCACCAGATCCTTCCATACCTCCAACCTTACTGTTACCCCTTTTCTGGTTTTTGATCATAATTTTGTATCCTTTTCCCTTCCTCTCAAATCCTCCCCCTCCCAGTCAGTTTCTACCCACACTATCCTCTTGTCGCAACCTGCGTACCCTCTCCCTCACCGCTTTCTCTTCCTCTGTCTTATCCATCCTACCCTCTGTTGAATCCTTCTCCCTTCTATCCACTGATGCAGCCTCCTCCACCCTCCTGTCCACTCTTTCCTCATCCTTCAACTCTCTCTGTCCACAGACTTCAAGGCCGGCACAATCCTCTATACGCGCTCCCTGGCTGTCTAAAACCCTGCAAGCTTGTAGAATAGGGCTCCTGGCAGTTGAAAGGAAATGGAGAAAAACTGGCCTCCCTGATGACCTAGAACCTTATCTCTCTCTCCTCCTCAACTACACCTCATCTGCATCAGCTGCTAAAGCTTCTTACTACCATTCCAAAATTCAATCCTCTGCCTCTGACCCAAGGAAACTGTTCTCCACATTTTCCTCACTCCTCAACCCACCTCCTCCCCCTCCTCCCTCCTCCCTGTCTGCAGATGACTTTGTCACCTACTTTGAAAAGAAGGTTGATGACATTAGCAGCTCTTTCCCTCTACCTCTCACCAACACTGCTACCTCTCCTCCCAAACCCACTATACCCAGTTTCTGGTTTATCAGCTTTTTCCCCCCTCTCCCCTGATGTTCTCAAACTTGATTACTGCAACGCACTCTTGGCCAGTCTCCCCGCCTCCACCATCAGGCCTCTGCAGCTCATCCAGAATGCTGCTGCCCGTCTAGTGTTCAATCTCCCCAAATTCTCCCATGTCACTCCCCTCCTCCGCACCCTTCACTGGCTCCCAGTAGCAGCTCGCATCAGATTCAAGACCCTGGTGCTCGCCTTCCGGGCGGCAAAGGGAACAGCCCCTCCCTACTTGCAAGCAATGGTCAGCCCCCAAACCCCTGCCCAACCAGCCCCCAAACCCCACTTCGGCTGGCCGCCTGGCACCACCGCCACTACGTGGATGCAGCAGCCGTACTACTCAGTCACAGCTTTTCACTGTCCTGTAAAAAAAAAAAAAGTAATTTTTCCTTCTTCTAGATCTTCTTCATTGTGACTGCCAACGGCCCCTGGTCCGAGCATTGATTACTTTTTCTTAAGGTGACTGATGGATAGCTGATTCATATACTTAAACAGATGTATTTGTTGTAATTCGCTTTGGATAAAGGCGTCTGCTAAATGCCATAAATGTAAATGTACATTTGGCACTGTGATATGTTACTCTGTTGTTGTAAGTTGCTTGTAGTATGCTTTAAGACTAATTACTGTTTACCCATCTTTGATTTGCTTTTCCCTGCATCCTTCACAGGCCTACTGTGACCCTTTATTATTACCTTATCGTGAATGAAACATTATTCTATTCCTATCCAACTTCCGTCACCAAACAACTTACTAGTATCCATTCAATGCAATGTTCCTGTGGTGATACTGTAACAGCTAGGCCGTTTCCCCTCCCCCACACACACCTCCAGCAGGCTCACTTTCCTCTCCTTTGACGGATGCGACCTCATCAGGAAATGATGACCATCAACAAATGCAACCTCACAGGAAATCTTTCAATCTTCACCTGATGAATTTGTGATTCACTGTACTGCCTGTGAATCTTACCAGTCATCAAAACCCTGTGATTCATTCATTCATTCATTGCCTACCTCATTGCTTTATGCTGTTTTTATATTCCTGTTTACAGTAGTTAGTAAATAAATATTTCTTTGTATTTTGATCCCTGTGTTTTAGCCCTTTGTGTGAACGATTGCATGCAAACTTAGAGTTCGCTTCGTTTGGAAGATTGAGTCGAGATATTGGCATAATTGGTAAAGTAAATGTAAGGATAATTCAGAACGAGTTTAACTTAAAGATCTCTTATCAAATTGTTTGTGATGCCCTGCCTTTATAGTTACTGATTAATTTGAATAGAGGCAAATTAAGTATATTTGAATATTAATAATTCATAAATTATTATACGCATACCTATACCTCTTACAATACAAACAAACAGAAAAGCTTGAGACCTGTCGACTGAAAGAATTCGTTAATTTGATATTTGATCAGATTATTTGACCTTCAGAAATATATTGTTATTACTATAGTGTTATTGGTAACGATAACCCAGTCAGATCTTCCTAGAAAAACCTAGTTTCTTTAATAGTGGGTGGTGCCCCGATATACTTGGAATTAAGATACCCTAAAGTCCCAAATTAAATATACCAGACTGAATGACATTACCTAGTGCAGTGCACAACACTTTCACCAGCCCTTTACAGCATGTTTCTCTATCCATGGCATGACTTTTCAGACAGCGGTCTCTTCATCTGCCTCAATGTTGTCCCCTCAAAGGGGTGTGGCCATTCCTAATGTGGCATCTCCGTGGATACCTATGTCAAAGCATTCCAGCTGGAGAGGCACACAAAGTCTCAACCACTCAGAAAGTCTCAGCCACTCAGAAAGTCTCAGAAAGTTAAGTCATTAAAAATTCTATAAATCCTAGCAGAACCATAACCCTAAGGGAAAACTGAAAGTACCTTTACAACGAGGAGGGTTGTCAGATTTAAAAAAGACTGGAGTCTCTAATCTCTTGCGTTTAGGTACAACACCCAGTTCTATAAGGTGTATCTGCTAAAATAGACTTAACCTAAAAGTCTTACCAACAATCTGCCTTCTGGAAGTTGCCTTCAGTTTATCTGGCCTTACCAGTTTATCTGGGCCTTACCAGTTTATCTGGCCTAACCGTAACCCAAGTTGGGGTCAGAAAAACATTTGATAAAAAATTTTTTTCAGATTTTTTAAATCTGACACTCCATACCTGTTACCACTACGTAACAAAATGATCTGTGTGAAACTAAAACAATCAAACTGGAAACCTGCTATCTGAGACTGATTGGATCATGGCCTAAGTGCCGGATGGAGGGCATCAGTAGCCGGCTTTCCACAGCGGGGCTTACACCGTGTGTGCCAGTGTGTGCCAAGGCCAGCTTTTCCACAGTCACTCCTGGCCTTCAACAGGACTTACTCCAGGCAATTTGGTGCTTAAAACTCCGGCTTTTAGCCTTCTCTAACCCCCTGGTCCTTGTGAGGCCAAATGGGGCTTGTCTCCATATAATTGGCCACCTTACAAACTGCAGAATGCAAACAAACTGGAGATCATACAGTATATTCGGCGCGGCACTAGAAAGCCCATCTGTGGAAATTCAAAGATGCTTGTTCACTAGGCTCGAAGCACCGGGCTTTGAACACTTGCTGGCCGCGAGTAAGCCTTGACATGCACTGGCACCGCTGTCAAAAAGGAACTAGTGAAACCTACTAACTGCCTTATAATATACAACTACTGCTACCTGCACACACACACACACACACACACACACGCGCACACACACACAGCCCCCACATCTGTGACCTCACTCAACAACCCACCAGGAAAAAGAAAAACACACACACACACACACACACACACACACACACACACACACACACACACACACACACACACACAACCAAACCCAGGTGCAGGGGGTGCCACCTCACAACCCCTACACCTGTGACCTCATCCTAACCCTCGACCCCGTGACCCTGCGGTGACCCCTGTGACCACCTGACCTGGCAGTTGACCTCCATGCCGGCCTCCAGCAGGGTCTGCACGGCTGCGTGGTGTCCATTGCGTGCGGCCAAGTGCAGGGGGGTGTGGCGGCGCGTGTGGCTGCTCATCAGGTTGGGGTGGGCACTCACCAGCATACGGACCACCTGGGGAGAGGGGAAGGGGGGGGGGCGGGGGGGGTAAAAGACATGATGTTAATTATGATCAGGATGCAATTCAGGTCATGGTCCTCTATTCGTAGAATGCCATAATAAATTCTTGGAGTGTCACCATTCATCGATCCATCCTAAGTTCATATCATTGCAGCTGCTCTTTACGGTGTTGACTATCTATTTATCATTTATCTATCTATCTATCTATCTATCTATCTATCTATCTATCTATCTACAGTGCCCTCCATAAGTATTGTAAAGAGGAAGCCTTTTGTCTTCTTTTAGCTCTATTTAGCTCATTTTGGATTAGAAATTATTAGAAATCATGAACTCATTTTGGAAATCAATGAGGTTAAAGTAGAGATTTTCTTTCAAATAGTTTTCAACATTTAGATATTATAACCCTTTTTATACATAGCCTCCCTATTTCAGACTAGTATTGATTTCCGGCTTTGCATTTGCCTTTGGAGCCTGCCATTGGTGTCTGTCAACATGAGGACCTAAGAGACGTCAATAAAGGTCAGGGAAGCCATTATGAGACTGAAATATCAGGAAAAATCTATCAGAAACATAACAACAACAAAACCTTAGAATTACCAAAATCAACAGTTTGTAACATCATTAAAAATGAAAGAAAGCACTGGTGACCTAATCAATCGCAAATGGGCTGGTAGGCCAAGGAAGACTTCTACAAAGGAGGACCGAAGAATGCTCACCAAAATTAAGAAAAAAAACAAAACAACTGTCCCACAGATCAGGAACACTCTCCAGGAGGTAGGCGTAAATGTGTCAGACTACCTTCCGCAGAATACGTCACCAGCCGAACTATAGAGGCTTCACTGCAATAGGTCGCTGGT
>NC_139674.1:1335000-1337500 GCF_951799395.1 Argentina silus | reverse complement strand
GGTGCTCAGTAAAACCAATGTCTCCCGGAGACATAGATTCAATAGTTAGGAATATTAGGGAAGTTTGAACCTACTCAGCGGGACCCTGTGGAATTTTCAGCTACTCTAGAACGCCATGCTGATTTACATATCTTAACTGACTGTGATACGTGCGTTGTGTTGCAGATGCGGAAGAATGCAGATGCGGAAGCTAGTAAAAAGGCTGTGCTTGCTATATTGGGCACTTGTTCAGTAAACTGGGAAAAGATAAAGGAGGTACAAATTACATCAAAGGAACCTCCAGCAGGATATGCATCCAGGTTATGGGAAGCTTTCAATCCATACAGTGGCATTGTTGGGCTAACTTAGCAGGACCCCTTTTTTAAGACAGCCTTGATTGCACAGAGCGACGCCAACACATGACAAGCCCTTGTACTGTACATAGTTCTAACACCCAGTACACAGACATAGTGATACAAATGACCAAAATCTACAACACCACTGTCAGAAACTGTTAGGAGACATGCTAATGAAGCCAACCATTTGGAACGAGATTTCACAACACCCAGTGATGGTGAGTGATCAAGTTAAGTGTGACAAGAACTATCAAACAAATAAACATACAGGTTGGTATAACATGAAGATGTTAATGCTTTGTATACTGCTTCAGACTGGCTGATAGATCAAAGGGTAACACAGTAGAAGAGCTGATGGAAAACTCAGTTCTTGGTTCAGACCACACAGCTGGACCCAGAGTATGGACTTGCTCTGTTGCCTGATACACCAAGTAAAAGATTCCTTAAACACAGATGTTGTTACTGTCCTTTATTTTCTTACAGGAGCCTGGTTCCTCGCAAGTTTTCTTCCTACCATGGAGTTGTATTCCTTGCCACTGTGTCCTGTGTTTTTCTTGCATTTTAGGGGTCTAAACTGGATTCGTATACTGTTTATACTGTTTGGATTCTTGTTGTTGTAAAGCACTTTGAAACAATTGTCTTTGTAAAAAAGCGCTATACAAATACATGTGATTGATTGATTGATTGATTGATTGGTATTATGGTATTATGAAACTTTCAGATTGTGTAATTAGATTAGATTAGATTCAACTTTATTGTCATTGTGCAGAGTACAAGTACAGAGACAACGAAATGCAGTTAGCGTCTAACCAGAAGTGCAAAATAGCAGAAAGTGCAATGAACAGTATTTACAGGTAGTGCAATATATGATCAGTAGTAGTGCAGTATAATATAGTATAGTATAAGCAGTATATATAGCAGTGCAGTATAGCAGTATGTGAGTAGCAGTAGCATTATAGCATTATAGTAATGCATAAATATACATATTACAAATGGATTAGTGATGAATCAATATGAATAAATAATGAGTTCACATTAAGTACTGCATATACTGATTAATCAATGAATGTACTGGATATCATAAAAACATGAGCATGTTGACATGTGCAGAGTCACAGAAGATGATGAACGTTGGTTCCCAGAGCATTTCCTAGGACTGGCTTGAGGGAGGTTTTAACACGCTATTCCAAGAGGGAATCCACCAGGAAACATATGGTTTCATTTAGAGACGCCACAGGCTACACACACACACACACACACACACACACACACACACACACACACACACACACACACACACACACACACACACACACACACACACACACACACACACACACACACACAAATTTTTTCTTCTTTTGGCTCTACACTCCAAAAGTTTGGAGATCTGAAATCAAACAATTACTAGGAGGTTAAATACAGCTTTTATTTGATGGTATTTGTGTACACATTGGTTTCACCATTCATTCTTTTCATGCAGAGTCCCCCTGTTTTAGGGTACCCAAACGTGATGGGACAGATTAATCAAATATCCAAATTAAGTTTAGTATTTGCATGCAATAACTGTCTGAAGTCTGAGACCCATTGACCCTACCGGTCTGACACTGGGTATATTGTGTATATTGTCTAGTACTGCAGCCATCTTCAGTTGTTTGTTTTGATGTATGTTTGCCTAAAATCTTATCATCAGGAAATTAAATGCATGTTAACTTGGATTTAAATCTGAAGATTGACTTGGTCAGTCAAGAAATGTACACTTTTTGGCCCTGAAAAACTCCCTAGATGCCATGGCAGTGTGTTTATGTTCATTGTCTTACTGTATGATAAAGCATCATCCAATGAATATGGAGGCATTTGCTTGTACTTCAGCAGACAAGAAGTTTCTGTACACTTCAGAATACATTCTGCTGCTGCTGTCAGCAGTAACATCATCAATTAAGACAAGTTAGCCAGTTCCAGTGGCAACTATACATGCCCAAACCATAGCACCCCCTCCACCATGTTTCACAGATGACGTGGTATGCTGTAAATCTTGGACAGATAATTTTTTCTCCAAACTTCCCTCTTGCAATCACTCTGGTACATCATATTCATCTGTCCACAAGACCGTTTTCCAGACCCCTGCAGGTTTTTTAGGTACTTTTTTGCAAACTGTAACCTGA
>NC_139674.1:1322500-1330000 GCF_951799395.1 Argentina silus | reverse complement strand
CTTACTTCCTGATGGGGAAATCGCTTTTGCAGCTTGTCATACATTAAAAGCACCTAAATGAAAACACAATACATACAATATACACTCACCGAACACTTTATTAGGAACACTATACTAATACTGGGTAGGGCCTCCCTTTGCTCTCAAAACAGCCTCAATTCTTCATGGCATTGATTCCACAAGATGTTGGAAACATTCCTTTGAGATTCTAGTCCATGGTGTTCTATTGGATTCAGATCCGGTGACTGGGAAGGCCACTGAAGAACACTGAACTCATTGTCATGTTCATGAAACCAGTTTGAGACGACTTTTCCTTTGTGACATGGTGCATTGTCATGCTGGAAGTAGCCATTAGAAGACGGATAAATTGTGACCGTGAAGGGATGCACATGGTCAGCAACAATACTCAAATAGGCTGTGGCATTCAAGCAATGATTGATTGGTATTAACGGGCCCAAAGTGTGCCAAGAAAACATTCCCCACACCATTACACCACCTCCACCATGAGAAGGTGTACAGGTGTTCCTAATAAAGTGTTCAGTGAGTATATAATATACACTCACCGGCCACTTTATTAGGTACATCTGTTCAACTGCTTGGTAACGCAAATATCTCATCAGCCAATCACATGGCAGCAACTCAATGCATTTAGGCATGGCAAGACAACCTGCTGAAGTTCAAACCGAGCATCAGAATGGGGAAGAAAGGTGATTTAAGTGACTTTGAACGTGGCATGGTTGTTGGTGCCAGACGGGCTGGTCTGAGTATTTCAGAAACTGCTGATCTACTGGTATTTTCAGCACAACCATCTCTAGGGTTTACAGAGAATGGTCCGAAAAAGATAAAATATCCAGTGAGCGGCAGTTCTCTGGGCGAAAATGCCTTGTTGATGCCAGAGATCAGAGGAGAATGGCCAGACTGGTTCGAGATGATAGAAAGACAACAGTAACTCAAATAACCACTCGTTACAACCAAGGTATGCAGAACACCATCTCTGAACGCACAACACGACGAACCTTGAAGCAGGTGGGCTACAAAAGGGGGTCCAACCCAGTACTAGCAAGGTGCACCTAATAAAGTGGCTGGTGAGTGTATACATACAGTACAACTCAATACAATACAAAATATACACTCCCACAAGTTCTACAGTATGTCCCACAAGGCCTATGTGTTGCAGGGGAGGCTGGTGGAGGTAGAAATCGGAGGATGGGCTCATTGTAATGCATGGAATGGAATAATGAATGGTATGAAACATGCCTGCCTTCCACCAGCCTCCCCTGATGTGTGGGCATGTGTGGTGACGTATTTCACGATCACTGAGTTATTGTTTTTGCAGAGGGGATCACAGAAGTGTCTCCCAGATGGCAGGAGCTGAAACTCATAATAGATAACAAATAATTGAACACCATATAACCCAATTTCCCCCTGTTTGCCCCATTTTGGCAGCATTTGGCCAACAATAATGTTCGAATTGGCTAACACTGCATGGCGTTACTGTCACATCTGGCATAGTCGGAACAATAAAGCATTCCTTTCGAATTCAAAATATCGCAGGGGAGAGTAACAGCGTCTGAATGAAAAGGTGGCGGGACTGCGGGACCATAAACATTCTTGGCCTTACTAGACATGTAGTACTGTCGTTTCTGATATCATACTGGATGTTATATCATATCATATATAATGTACATTATTATAAGAGGAGTACTAGTTTGTATGGCTTCCACTGTCTATCCTCAACTGTCAACTGTTTACGTTTAAATTGGCAGTTCTCTTTCTTTCCCTCAGTCTAAACTAAATTACTTCAGTAAGTGTGTGTTGGTGACCTCATTTTTACTTTCAGACTGTACTTTTCTCTTTCTCCCTCCTTCCCTCCTCCCCTCCAGCTCCACTATAGGAGCAAATCCATAATTGCCCCTAGAACACAAAACACAGCACTAATCCGTCAGTTCCGCTAAACCAGCTAGCGGTCAAGCTAATCTTAATCCACAGTGTGAAAGGGATTTATTAGCTGGCCCAGGTAAAGGCAACTGCATCGGTGTATTCATGCACACACACAGCACACACAGACACAAACACACACACACAGTGAAAAAAGTATCCTCTAATGGGGGCAGATTGGAAAGTGAAAGACCACATGTGGTCCCTCTCCAGAGAGGGGGGATGAGGAAGGTAAGGTAGCGAGGAGAGAGTGCTCTGTCTGGGGAGAGGATGCTACCGAAGAGTGCTACCTGGGCTTCTGATACTCTCCACCATTTACCCACAGTGGCCTTAAGATGACCATCACTATAACCCATGTGGACCAATTATTTATGAAATGTATGAGTGTTAAAGAGTGTTAAAGCTTTTTCCCCTTGAAAATGTCACTAAATAACCATGTGGAATCATGACTTCTGTTGTATTGGCAGTCTGTGTGAGTGTGTGCACCCTGCCCTTCTGCCTGAATTTGCTTTTCCAAAATGTTCAGGTTTTTGGGCATCTACCACTTGCTGTGGGCGTGTAACCTGCGACATGTATGTGTGTGTGTGTGTGTGGCTCATTGGCTACCTACTGTATTGCCTGGGAGCCGCACGCATTTCTCTGAACTGGAAGCCGACCTAAGCAACGGAAGCCTTTGTGTGCCAATAAGTTTGTAAACATGTATTCTGAAGTTTTTTCCTAGTAAACGTCCTGTTTAACATTACAGCCTTGTCAGAGTTTTGTTTGGGGAATGAGGGGATTTGTTTGAAACTTCGGGTTTAGCAAATGTGAGTGTCTCTGCTGGCTGGCTCTCATCCATGTTTCCATGAACATTTCCAAAGTAAATAACGACCGCATTTCAACCACACAGGTCCTTTACTAGTTTCAAGGTCATGTAACTAAGGCATTTGCTGGAAAAAGGTGTGAAATTGATTGACGGATTCATTGTTTCAGTTAGAAGTAGTTTGCATTGAGCAAGGGGAGGGAGAGAGGAGGAGACACTATTCTGAACTGTTATTGCAATTCCCATTGCAGTGTAAAGAGGGCGCAATCCTGCATAGGGTGCCTTTAACCTTTTCAATATGTTAGTGTATACACAATGTTGCATTTGTTTTTCAATTGAAAAACTGAAAATGAAATTAATGTAGCAGAGACACTTAGCAAATACATGTTTTAAGATCCTCAAACTCTGATATCACAGCTTTTATAAACGATTATGTGACATCACATAGAACTCTGCTGAAAGGTCCAGTATGTAGGTTGAGCTTTTAAATAGTGCTTAATGGCAATGATGAATCTGTAGTGATCAAGGAATGAGATCACATGATAAAGAACGTTCATGAACAGTACTGTTTTGTCCAAACAAGGAGTTATATCCAAAGGAGTTTGTGCTGGTTATACTTTTCCTTCATCACATTGAAAATCCCATAGACTTGGCGCAAAGACACCATTTCAAATTCTGCTCTTGAATTACACTTTAACCCACGTGACCATCACCGGTCTGTCAATAATGTCACTTTGACCAGTCATGAAAAGAATGTGAATATGTGAGTGACTGCTCCCCCAGCCGCATGAAGTGTACTTTTTAACTTTTTATTTTTTACAGTGTCCTGACTAAACATAACTATGCTACAGTATACAGTGTCTTGGGAAAGTATTCAGACCCCTTCACTTTTTCCACATTTTGTTGTGTTATAGACCCAATTTAAAATGGATTAAATTAAAATACTTTGCCATCAATCCACACACAATACCCCAGTATGATAAAGCAAAAACAGGTTTTTAGACATTTCAGTAAATTTATTAAAATTGAAATACAAAAATACCTAAATACAGAAATAGGGTCTCTGATTTGCATAGGAATCACACTGTGTGGATCAGGTTGTCATTACAAACTGAGCAAATGGAGAGGAACAAAACTTCTCAGGAATGTGACCCTGAGTCCTAGGGAGACCTACAAAAAACAACAAATTGAAATCATCTGAGTCACTCTACAAAATTGGTCAATAACCAAGTGGCCAAAAATAATCCCTTAATGGAAAATAATCTCTCTCATATCCATAATTGTGTTTGCAACAATGAATTCAAGTGATACAGCAAAGAAAGTAGCTGGAAATGTGTTTATTTGGTTTTACTACAAAGCATTCAGTTTGGTTCAAATGCAGCACATGTAATGCAGTCTCTGCACCATCTCTCGTGTGGTAGCTGCATCAAGTTATGGGTATGTTTGTCACTTGCAGGGACTGGAGAGTTTGTCAGGATCAAGAGAAAATTATGAAATTTGCTGAGTTGGTAGTGACATCCTAATCCACACAGTGTGTATTTGATTCCTATGCAAATCAGAGACCCTATAAAAACAAAGATATTAATTCCAAAAATCCAATTTATTGAGTGATTTGTTGATGACATTTTTGCATTTTAGCTAATTTTAAGAAGTGTCATAGCAAAGGGTCTGAATACTTATGTACATGAGGTATTTCTGTATTTAAAGTTTAACAAATTTACTGAAATTTCAAAAAACTTGTTTTCGCTTTGTCATTCTGGGGTATTATGTGTGGATTGATGGCAAATTCTTTTAATTTAATCTACTTTAAATTGAGTCTATAACACAACAAAATGTGGAACACGGACCACAGGTTGTCTTGTAGTTAACCTGGCTGGACAGTACAATGGAGATATCAGTGTGTTTTAGCTAATGAGGGATGAATAAATGACAATTATAGTAATGATGATCCATGAAATCATGCCAGCCAAGCCAACTAGCTACATGCAAGCTAGCTAGCTACATGCCTCAAAGTAGCCATATCAAGTTGGACTGAAATGACTTTTTGTTTGCATTTTGTTATCTCAGAGCAACAACAGTGCAGTTTTCAAGTTTCAACATTGTTTCAAAGTAAAAATTGAGTGGATGTCAACTAAACAAGGTGATTTGCCGGATGGGATGACTTAAAGCAGCTCCAAGTGAATTGTGGGTCCCCTGTGGCATTGCCTCCTGCAGGCTAAAGGATGGTGACAGTGTTAACTCTGATGGCTCACCTTGGTCTCAACCTCTAAAGTAGAATGTAGTTTTACATCATAACACATAGCAACAGAGCTCTACATGTATACACACATACAGTAAAAAAAAAAAATAACAACACAGACACACAATCAAATACATACACATCAGCTGCCCTCCACATTTCCTAAACGCACTGACTTTCACCACAAACAAGCATGTGCACCCACAAAGACTGAGGCATGCAGTTCTTACACAACCCCCCCCCCCCCCCCCCTTACAGGGGTCTTACCTGTGTCCGTTGAGTGAGGCGTGGTGCAGGGGTGTGTATCCTGAGCTGTCAACACAGTTGACGTTTAAGCCCCTCCAGATGCTGTGGACAGAGAGAGACAGGTCACACACACACCAGAGACAGGTCACACACACACACACACACACACACACACACACCAGAGACAGATCACACACACACACACCAGAGACAGGTCACACACACACACACACAGACACACACACCAGAGACAGGTCACAAACACACACCGGAGACAGATCACACACACACACACACACACACACACACACACACACACACACACACACACCAGAGACAGGTCACACACACACACACACCAGAGACAGATCACACACACACACACCAGAGACAGGTCACACACACACACACCAGAGACAGATCACACACACACACACACACACACACACACAGACACACACACCAGAGACAGGTCACACACACACACCAGAGACATGTCTCTCACACACACACACACACACACACACACACACACACACACCATAGACAGGTCACACACACACACCAGAGACAGATCACACACACACACACACACCGGAGACAGGTCACACACACACACACACACACACACCAGAGACAGGTCACACACACACACACACACACACACCAGAGACAGGTCACAAACACACACCAGAGACAGGTCAGACTCAAAGACCAGAGACAGGTCACAAACACACACCAGAGACAGATCACACAAACACACACACACACACACCAGATACATTCACTTACTCCCAACCCCTGTTCTGACATTATTACAGCATGATCGTCGTTCAACATGTCCAGAAATGCAACATACAATAGAACCCTTTTGGAATATATTCAATATACACACAGGCATGCATGCACACACACACACACACACGCTTTCTCATAAACAGTGTTCTTAAACACACACAGCATGCTCCTCATACACACACAACTTCACATTAACAACACCATGAACTTCTCATCATTTTCTTTATTACATTACTGGTTTAGTCAACAGAGGCACCATGCATGCATGCACACACACCCACACACACACACACACACACACACCCACACACACACACACACACACACACACACTGTTGATTCAAATAGAGCATCAATCAATATGACATGGGTGGGTCTGGTGTAGACAGGCTGTAACAACACTGACTGACAACTGAAGTTTGAAATAATAGTTTGATATGGGACCCCTGCAAACAAAACACTGTGACTCAGATCAAACACACGCATGCATGCACGCACACACACACACACACACACACACATACACACACACACACACACACACACACACACACACGCATATATCAAAGACGATGCAGAAGATCCATGTAGCTCTCTTACACACAAACAGGATGCATGCAGCACACACACAACAAACACACACACACACACACACACACACACACACACACACACATATATATATGGATATCAATGTGAGCTAGACTCTGAGAAGAGACTTAGTATCTAGATGCATATGGTTATCAATGAGACCTTGAGAACGCACTCAGTGAGCAGAGAGAGACAGCGCAGACTTGTTCTACTGAGTCAGCTGACCCGGTGCACACACTGCAGCTCTGTATCGATGTGTGTGTGTGTGTGTGTGTGTGTGTGTGTGTGTGTGTGTGTGTGTGTGTGTGTGTATTGACTGTGCTGACCCCCTCCAGCACTGACCCAGGCCTAGTCACATGTACAGATAGAGCGAGAGAAGAGGGGAGAGGTAGTGAAAATACAATATAGTCAATCACTCTTGTCTCTGACCTGTGTGCTATTTTAGAGAGAGCTTTACTTTGTGTGCTGGGGAACACTCAGTCAGCAAAACAGACAGGACACACACACGCACACCTAAACACATACACACAAACACACCCAGTCACTCATAAACAAAACTACCACACACAAACATCCTATTCACAGACAGACACACACACACACACACCATTCATACACATTTATACACCCTCTCTCTCTCACACACACACACGCGTACGCCCACATACACACAAACACACACAGTCATTCACAAACGAATCTACTGCACACAAACATCGTATTCACACACATAAGTACACACACACCCCTCTCTCTGTCACACACATGCACGCGTGCACGCACACACCGTGCTTTCTCATAAACAGTGTTCTTAAACAGACACACACACCTTCACACACAAACAGTGACTGTATGAGAACATGTGGCCTCTTGATGGATCCAGGGT
>NC_139674.1:1315000-1317500 GCF_951799395.1 Argentina silus | reverse complement strand
TCTAACGACTGTGTACAACTACCCTAACCTGGCCATAACCATGGCCTTATGTCTACAATTAGAAAAGGATTCTCACTCTAATTCTATGACTGTACCACTCTTACTCACTCTCTCCGAGACCTTAAACCTAGTCCTAGACCATAAAACAGACATTCCTGGGTGTTTCAGTGTGTTATTGCTATCAGGAGACTCCCACCCTGTCTCTGTCTGTATGAGAAGGAGAGGGGAAGACGGAGGGAGAGAGGAAGAGAGAGACATAACCACAACTTTGAATTGAACAGAGGAACAGAGAGAGAGAGAGAGAAGTAACCACTATCTTCAACTGAATAGAGATAGAGAGGGGGAGGGAGAGAGAGAGGGTTGGAGGAAGAGAGAGGGAGAGAGAGAGAGAGAGAGAGAGAGAGAGAGAGAGGGTGGGTAGTTAAATTAGAGAGAGAGAGGACTACTGGCTTCTATTGTGAATCAAACAGGGAGAATATGGTTGGAAAGAAATTATCACTTGCCATCGATTTGTCCAGCAGCCATTTCAATCATAATCAGTGGAGCTCCCAATACGCTGTGCATGCGTGTGCGTGTGCGTGTGCGTGTGCGTGTGTGTGTGTGTGTGTGTGTGTGTGTGTGTGCGTGTGCGTGTTCGTGTGTGTGTGTCCATTCCTCATCCTGTTCTACTTTCAAGACACAAGTTAAGGGCCAAAAAGCCCTTAGATCTTCACCAAACAACAGACAACCCCAAATGTGTACAGTGAATGATCGATGATCCAGCCTTAGATCTGTATAATAAGGGGATATGAAACATCAGATCTGTATCCTCTGGTTAGGGATGAGGATCTGAAGAGGAAAGGAAGACGGTCAATATATAGATCGCGAGAAGAGCCTCCTCATTGATGTACGACGTATCTGCACTGGTTAGATCTGTATACTCTCGCTTGCCAAATTAGTCTGGCTTGTTGTGCCTTGGCTATAGAGCAGCCAAGTGTGGATGGGTCATTAATGCTTCAAATCCATGTTCTGACAGGTTGGAGAAGCAATTTGAAATGTAAAACAAAAAAAATGTTATTGGAGCTGTTAATGAGTTTTCTAGGTTTAGCCACCACTCATGGGGAATAATGGGCATCTTCTCAGCTAAATGGACCAGATGAGACCTGTATTGTGAAGGATAAGAATAAAGCAGTGTTTATATATATAATATAATCATAATATATATGCCATTTAGCTGACGCTTTTATCCAAAGCGACTTACGTTGCAGTGAGTGCATACATTTCAGTATATATGGTCCCAGCAGGAATCAAACCCACAACCTAAGCGTTGTTAGCGCCAAGCTCTACCAACTGAGCCACAGAGGACCACCAGTCTTGGTTCAGTAGCTTGTAATAATTGGGCTTACGGCTGGGCTATAGGTTGTTATCATTAAAAACATCATAATGGGGTTCGAACGTTTAATTTTCTTTGTTGGAGGGCAATGGCAGCCTTCTCTCGTCCACAATCATGTAAAACCCTGCTCAATCAAAGTGCTTTCTGTCATAATTGGTGACATGATTCAGAATTTGGGTGATATGAAATAAAAGTGTACCAGTCAGTGATAACTGACGCATCGTCTTTTGACAGTTGAAGTTTTCATCATCTTCGTCATTTTCTCAGTAACTGTAACTAGCTATCTACCATATCTATCAACATGACATGGAAAGAAACAGGCTAGCTGGCCAAGTGGTATGATACATCTCAACTATCGTACTGGAGATTTGGCTAAAATTGTTGTGAACGTATGGTGACTTCTCCCAACCGATCCACTGCCTAAACTTAAAGCTGATTTAGCGTCATGTGCTGTTGATTAGATATGGTTGTAGTATGTGTAGAGAGACCAATGTATTATCGACCAATAGCCGATGTGGATGTGGGAAATCTGTTCTTACTGCACTTATGATTACTGACCATATTACATTAGATAATAGGAACAAAATAACCACAGTGTTTTCAAAGAGTTTCTATCAGCTGCCCTCCAGCTGAGAAATGGAACGTTCACACAGCCTAACTGTAAAAAAGGCTAGGTAAATTGAATAGAACTTTATTCTCCAATGTATTCAAAGTCATTTTACGAAATGCCAAAACTAAGTCAAGATGGTGTCGCCCCAACCCTAATGTACAGGATGGTATACCCTGCAGATCAACAGTTTCATCACTTTGACCCGATAGTGGCTCGCCAACTGACAATAGCAAATCCCTTCAGTTATTTCAAAGATGCCATAGGAGAAAAGGGAATGATATCAGATACACTCAGCCACTAAAATCCAATCCATTGATTAGGTGGGAATCCATAAGTAGAGTTTTTTAAGTGAGATTTTAAACTGGACCCAAGAGTGTCACACCAGTCAAAGCCAAAGCCCAAGGGGGTGTTGAATGTGTTTTAATTCCAAGTGGTCCCCAAAATACCACAAACCCTCCATCCGTACTGGATCAAAAACCAAGTCCAAAACAATCAAAAACCAAGACCAAAACCAAATT
>NC_139674.1:1300000-1310000 GCF_951799395.1 Argentina silus | reverse complement strand
GTCTCGTTCTTAGACTCTTAGTCTTATAGATACCTAGTCTTCGTGTTTGTACTCTGTTTTGATCTTCTTTTCTTTATGCTCCAGAAACCCTACCAGGTTATCCACCTGTCCCCCTGTCAGCCTGCCTGCCTGCCTGCACTACCCGCCTGCCCTGCCTGCCTAGTCTACTTGCCCTGCCTGCCCAACCTGCCCTACGTGCCCGCCTGCCCTGCTTATCTGCCTGCCTGCCTGCCCTACCCCATTTGCCATTCTCCCCTACTGGTCATGTTCCCTGCTTGTCCCTCATTAAATACCTTATTATTTTACATTTGTGTCCTGACTCTGTGTCCGCGCCTGGGTTCATTAGATCTGACCGTAACACACACCTCTAGTTCCTGTCTCCCCTTCCATAATCAGTTTATCAACTTCTCAACCGTTTACTAAACGTCTCTTAGACACCTTGACCTTCTGTCAGGATTGCGTTTTTTCCCTGGAGAGAGCTATCACTGTGACAGACCAGAGCCATAGAAAGGTATGTCCAAGACAACTTGCAGATGAGTATCAGACATGGATCACTGAGTGGGAGCTGGCTGCTCTCAGACGAGACCAGGCCTGTCAGTCTGTCTGGACAGCTTTCATTCAACAGTTTCATAACACGCTTCTTAAGAAGCCAAAGGATATGCCTTGAATTTTATAGATCAGTTTCCTGAATAAGAGTTACAACCAAATGTTGTGAGATGAACATAACAGAAGTGTACTCGGGATGGATAGTATTTTCTGGGCTAATACTGAGAAAGAACATAAACAAGTTGATTCTAAATGCATAATTTGTTCCCATGTTGTTTTGTAACAATATGAAGATACCAATACAATTATGAAGATAGCAATATAATTATGAAGATACCAGTAAAAGTTCTTGAAACAGGGTTGGTTGTTGGTTGTGTGTACAGCTTCTGCTTGTCTCTGAGTGTCTTTGTAAAGTCTACTGAGGAATCAGGCAGTTCCAGTACAGAAGTGATATTCTAGTCTTGTCTTGAAACATTAGTTTGCTAATTTCATTGGAATACAAAGAGAGTTTTGGGAAAAGTAAGTTGTCCCAAACCACTAATTCAGCGTTATTTAATTTTTTTTAATAGGTGAGGCTAGGATGCGAGGTATTGTAGCTGATCCTATATCTGTGGTTCATAGGTCAACACTGTGTCTTGGGTTGTTAGCATTGATTAGCCTAGCCTAGCTGTGTAGCGGCTAACGCTAATGTGCTCTCTGGTCAGGCTCATTTTAGCCTCTCTCTACTGACTAGTAGTGTTGTTCTAGGGGTCGATCGGCTTTGGAATGAGCAAATACATTAATGGAGGTTCTATCAGATAGCATTGCTTGCATCATTTCTAGTCCCCTACCCAGCCACCACACCACAACATACCCTCACAACCTCAGGTCCTTCATTCTCCTCCTCCATCTAAAGCAGCTCAGCAGCTCCCCTTTTTCTATGGATTTCTCTCTCACGTGAGCCACACACTGCAGGGGCTGTAGAGTAGCAGCTCATGAAACATACATGCACACACACACACACACAGAAGAGAGGGAGAGAGAGACATACTGTACAGCACATGTACAGTACAGTACAGTATGGCCTACTTTATATTTAATATAGAAGTGGACAGCCAAGGTTGTCCTGCAATGGTGTAAATGATGGATGACATGTTGGGGGGGTGGGGGGGAGGTCATTGGGGGGTTATTCTATGACCATCGACAGGAGTACAGTAGGTCAAGGTTGCCCCTGGACCCTGATTTAACGTCAGTAATGCATCATTGTACAACTAAAGGTTGTGGTTTGGGTGTGACAAGGTTAAGCTAGTCTGACATCATGGATACACAGACACACTAGGAGTGACACCTCTACTGGCCAACCACATTTGGCCACAAGAGTCAAAGTGCATTTGTTTGATTCTGCCTTGAGAGAATGCATGTGTGTGTCAGCATACTTGAGGAAACAACAGAGTGGTCCCAGAGTGGCTCAGTTGAGAGCATGGCGGTAACAACGCTTAGGTTGTGGGTTTGATTCCTGCTGGGACCATATATACTGAAATGTATGCACTCACTGCAATGTAAGTCGCTTTGGATAAAAGCATCAGCTAAATGGCATATATTATTATAAACATCTTGAGCCTGTATGTGTGTGTGTGTGTGTGTGTGTGTGTGTGTGTGTGTGTGTGTGAGTGTGTGTGTGTGTGTGTGTGTGTGTGTGTTTGTGAGTGTGTGTGAGAGAGAGAGAATGAGCCTGTGGGACTTGTGGGACTCCATGCAAAAGTGTTGTGTCACCGTCTCCCAAACCCCTTCTTATACAAGCTGATACCACACACACACACACACACACACACACACACACACACACATATACACACACACACACACACACACACACACACACACACACACACACACACAGGTTTTCTCTTTGTTATGTTCAGCTAAACTATAGAATGTAATATTGAAATGAAAGGAATTGCGAGTGAAACAGAGGGAAAGACTTCCCATTGACAGTCAGAAAGGCCTATTGAAGCTATTGAATTTTCATCCGTTTCTTTTCATTTCTAGCATGTTTTGGTCTTGAAGACAGAGGCCCTCTTTCATTTTCGCTTTCCTGTTGGATTCTCTGTCTCTCTCTCTCTCTCTCGCTCTCTCTCTCTCTCTCTCTCTCTCTCTCTCTCTCTCTCTCTCTCTCTCTCTCTCTCTCTCTCTCTGTCTCTCTCTCTCTCTCTCTCTGTCTCTCTCTCTCTGCAGACTCTCACTATTCACAGTCTCTTAACCCAGACTCTTATCTCAATGGAAAATCGGAGCATTGATAGACATGCATGTATGCGCACACACAAGCGCACGCACACACACACACACATAAACTGTAAGGGCCTTTGTGTCTCTGACATTCAACAGATGCTCTTTAATTTTACTCGATTCACACACACTGATTGTGCTGATATTATATGTTGGACGGGGGGGTCACTCTGTGTTTAATGGTGAAACCATCATGTCAGTGTGTGTCAGTGTGTGACTGTGTGTCTGCATCCATCTGTTACCATACTGCCTTCTGTTACAGTCTCCCACTGTCCCTTCCATGACCTCTCTATCATCCCTCCTCTCCTCTCCTCTCCTCTCCTCTCCTCTCCTCTCCTCTCCTCTCCTCTCCCTAATCCCTCCTCTCCTCTCCTACCTCTACCCCTATCTGTCATCCCTCTCCTCTCCTCTCCTCTCTCTCCCTTGTCCCTCCTCTCCTCTCCTACCTCTCCTCTCCTCTCCTCTCCTCTCCTCTCCTCTCCTCTCCTCTCCTCTCCTCTCCTCTCCTCTCCTCTCCTCTCCTACATCTTCCCCTCTATCTTATCGTATCTTATCCCTCCTCTCCTCTCCTCTCCTCTCCTCTCCTCTCCTCTCCTCTCCGGGCACTCAGTCTAGCATGAAATCCTGCTCGCTGGTTCACTCTCACTCCTGTGACAATCAAGCATTCGTCGAGCAAGCAAACATTTACCGATCCTACAATCAGGCCAGAGAACACATTTGTACTTTAATTTGGACTGCGGCGGGCCCGGGGTGTGTGTGTGTGTGTGTGTGTGTGTGTGTGTGTGTGTGTGTGTGTGTGATTCTGTTACCCTCTCTCCTTCACGTTGACAGGGGTAGCTATTATCACAACCATGCAGACGCTTGAGGACTGGCAATATGACATAATAACAGAAAGAAGGGCAGAGAATTGAAGAGAGGGGGGGGGTAAGAAAAATAAATGAGAATGGAGAGATACAGAGAGGAGAAAAAGATAAAGGTGCTGAGGGGAAGGGAGAAAGAGAGAGACAATGGGAGAGGTATGAGTAGAAAGAGAGATTGTAATATTTTCCAAAACCTTTGATTGACATAAAGCCAACACAATACTGTACCAAATAATGATAAATAAATAAACCTATAACTTCACCATTTATTCCAAAGCCATCATTCCCTCTCTGCTCATAGCGATATCACCAAATTAGTCAAATACTAATTCATTTATGGGCCTAATTGTTTTATTCATATGCCTAAATTGCCTGTTCGAGTCTAGAGCAAAGTACAATATGGCTTGAGTAAGTTGGAAAATTATAGCTGTCATCAATTATCTTTTCATTCAATGAATGAGAGTTAACTTGCTATCACACGACGCAGACTTGCAATTACTCAAAGCTCAGCAGTACTACGGATAAAAAAGAACCAGGGAGAAAAGGAGGGAGGAAGAGGGAGGAAGAGGGAAGGAAGGAAGGAGGGAAAGAGTGCGATAAGAAACCTCTACTATTTCAACCACACAGTTTCAACCACTGTCTCTTGTTTTACCCAATTCCTTCAGCATCTAGTTATGACCAGCAAAAACACACACACGCACACACACACACACAGCAAACACTAGCATGCAGCTGCAGCGATGACTCATAGACTAGAGGAGGGTCCTGGGGAAACTGAAGAGAGGCTTCTCCATTACGGATCGATAACAAGCCACTCCCACCTGACCGTTGCCACGGCAGCAGGATGAAGAGGGACCCAGAGGGATTATGGGTATTCTACTTGTTCTGTGGGATCGGGTAACCGCGAGTCAGAACGGCTTCCCTGAGTCACTCATAACTGACACGCATGCGCAACCACCCCCCCCCTCTCCACATCCATGTGGGGATGTGGAGAGGTTTTGTAAACATGTGCTAATTTTTTTACCACAGTTCACACAAACATAAATACAAACATATCCAACATACACACAATCTCCTTTCTCCTGTGCTGCACTCTCCATCTCACTCAGACACACAGACGGCCGTTCACCCCTGTTCATCTCACACACCGCAGGAAGTGACATCGTCAGTGGAGCATTGTGATCGGGCACGGCTGTTCCCACCATGTAGAGGAGGCAGCTGTGTGTGTGTGTGTGTGTGTGTGTGTGTGTGTGTGTCAGAGCCCGGGGCAGAGACCAGGGAGAGAGAGCGAGGGAAAGAGAGAGAGCCATAACCCCTAACCCTATGGCTATCTGACATTATCAGCATTTCTTTGGAACAACAGCTATTCTGGATCTTAATTCTGCCGTCAAAGAGCAGGAGCTACTGAAGGAGTAGTCAGGCTTCAACAGGCAGGGTAACCTGGGCCTCTGAGTCTGGAGCAGATCCCCTCCACTACAACACTGTGTGTCCCCTCCACTACAACACTGTGTGTCCCCTTCACTACAACACTGTGTGTCCCCTTCACTACAGCACTGTGTGTCCCCTCCACTACAACACTGTGTGTGTCCCTTCACTACAGCACTGTGTGTCCCCTTCACTACAGCACTGTGTCCCCTTCACTACAACACTGTGTGTCCCCCTTCACTACAACACTGTGTGTCCCCCTTCACTACAACACTGTGTGTCCCCTTCACTACAACACTGTGTGTCCCCCTTCACTACAACACTGTGTGTCCCCTCCACTACAACACTGTGTGTCCCCTTCACTACAGCACTGTGTGTCCCCTTCACTACAACACTGTGTCCCCTTCACTACAACACTGTGTCCCCTTCACTACAGCACTGTGTGTCCCCTTCACTACAACACTGTGTCCCCTTCACTACAACACTGTGTCCCCTTCACTACAGCACTGTGTCCCCTTCACTACAACACTGTGTGTCCCCTTCACTACAACACTGTGTGTCCCCTTCACTACAGCACTGTGTGTCCCCCCCTTCACTACAACACTGTGTGTCCCCCCCTTCACTACAACACTGTGTCCCCCTCACTACAGCACTGAGTTTCCGCTGCACTCAAGTACAACTTGAATAACAGGAGTGGTTCCACATTCCAGTCAACTTCTCATCCTATTAGACTGATCTGAGATGAGACACTCACATCTGAGTGAGATGCTCAAGAGCTATCAAATATCACTCTGTTCTCAAACAGTACAAACGCACACCCACACGCACGCACATGCACACACACACACACACACACACACACTCACACAGAGAGACATGCCCTACGTAAGTAATGGGACAGTGAATAATTGTTTCTTCTTTTGGCTCTGTATTCCAAAAATGTTGATTTTAAATCAGATAATAATAATATGAGGTTAAGTAGAGGTTCTCAGCTATAATTTGATGGTATTAGTGTACATATCGGTTTCACCATTTAGATTTTATACATAATCCCCCTATTTTAGGGCACCAAAAGTAATGGGACAATTGTCTTTGCATTTGCCTTTAGAGTCTGCTAATGGTGTCTGTCAACATGAGGACCAAAGAGGTGTCAATGAAAGTCAAGGAAGTCATTATTAGGATGAGAAAAAACTCTCAGAAACATAGCCAAAACCGTAGGCTTGCCAAAATCAACAGTTTGGAACATCAATAAAAAGAAAAAAAAGCACTGATGACCTCAGCAATCACAAACGGGCTGGCTAGAATGCTCACCATAATTAAGAAAAAGTCCTACAGATCAGGAACCCTCTCCAGGAGGTAGGTGTGAATGTGTCAGAGAGTACCATCCACAGAATACGTCACCAGCTGAATGACTAGTTATCCTCAATAAGGACGGTAGGGTTACAGTTTGCTACAAAGTAGCTAAAAAGCCTGCAGAGGTCTGGGAAACGGTGTTGTGGACAGATAAAATGAATGAATGTACCAGAGTGATTGCAAAAGGAAAGTTTGGAAAAAAGGATCTGCCTAAGATTTACAGCATACCACATCATCTGTGAAACATGGTGACGGGGGTGTTATTGTTTGGGCATGTATAGCTACCACTAGAACTGGCTAACTTCTTAATTGATGATGTAGCTCAGGGGTGTCAGATACCGCCTGTTGGGTGGTCCAATCAGAACTGCGGATAATGTGCGCAAAACAAAACATCTTCATTTCCTGACAATTTTATGCAAAAAGACCTCAAAACAAACAACTGAAGTTGGCTGCAGTACAGGCCTGGCAGAGCATCACTAGAGAATATACCCAGTGTCTGGTGTAGTCAATGGGTCCCAGACTTCAGGCAGTTATTGCATGCAAAGGTTTGTCGACCAAATGCTAAACATGAGTGCTTCATTTGGACATTAATCTGTGCCATTACTTTAGGTGCCATGAAATAGGGGGACTATGTAGAAACAGTGTTGTAATTTCTGAATGTATGAAAATACCCTTAAATAAAAGCTGACAATGGGTACTTTAATTGTTTGATTTCAAATCCCAACCTTTGGAGTATAGAGTCAAAAGAAGAAAAAAATATTTACTGTCCCAATACTTACCCAGGGCACTGTAACACACACAAACAACAGCCACTACTAAGGAGCATAATAAACACCCACAATTATATTTGTGTGTGTGTGTGTGTGTGTGTGTGTGTGTGTGTGTGTGTGTGTGTGTGTGTGTGTGTGGGTGCGTGTGTGTGTGTTTGAGAGTGTGAGTGTGTGTGTGTGTGTGCATGTGTGTGTAGTCCTGCCTCCCTCTTTCTATCCCTTTGCTTCCTCATTCCACAGTGTCTCTCTTCCCTCCCTCCCTCTATTCCTGCCTCCCTCTACCTGTCCATCCTATCAGCTGTTCTGCTGTGCCAGCGCCCTGGCGTTGCGTGTTCACATCTAATCCCTCACCCCTTACTGAGCCTCCATTTCAAGAGAGAAAATGTGGACAAACTGTACCCTCCCTCCCAGAGAGAGATTAGGTTGCAGAGGGAACAACGCTGTGATTGACATGTGGTCGAAGCAGGAAGTCCAGGTCAGACCGTGGGAGAGAGGAAGATGAGCTGAGGCCCGCAGAAAGCACCGTGGTCATTGAAGGGCCACACTGCAAAGCAGGAGCGCCAGGGTTTTCTCTCCTAGAATCTGAAACATTAACCCCATTAACTAGCCCCGTAATACTAACCTTATCTGGCCATGATAGTGCCACACACACACACACACACACACACACACACACACACACACACACACACACACACACACACACACACACACACACACACACACACACACACACACACACACACACACACACACACACAGTTAGGTCCATATATATTTGGACACTTTTTGTTATTTTAGTTGTTTACCAAAACATATTCAAGTTACAGTTATATAATGAATATGGGCTTAAAGTGCAGACTCAGCTTCAATTTGAGGGTATTCACATCCAAATTGGAGGAAGGGTTTAAGAATTACACTCTTTAATATGTAGCCCCCTCTTTTTCAAGGGACCAAAAGTAATTGGACAATTGACTCAAAAGCAGTTTCATGGACAGGTTTGGACTATTCCTTTGTTATTTCTTTATCAATTAAGCAGGTAAAATGTCTGAGTTGATTCCAAGTGTGGCATTTGCATTTGGAAGCTATTGCTGTGAACTCACAACGTGCGGTCAAAGGAGCTCTCAATGCAAGTGAAACAGGTCATCCTTACGCTGCAAAAACAATCCATCAGAGAGATAGCGGCAACATTAGGAGTGGCCAAATCAATAGTTTGATACATTCTGAGAGAAAAACTCTGGTGAGCTTGGCAACACAAAAAGGCCTGAATGTCCATGGAAGACAACAGTGGTGGATGATTGCAGGATCCTTCACATGGTAAAGAAAAACCCCTAGCACAACATCTAGCCAAGTGAACAACACTCTCCAGGATGTAGGCATATCGTTATCCAAGTCTACCATAAAGAGAAGACTTCACGAGAGCAAATACAGAGGGTTCACCACAAGGTGCAAACCATTCATAAGCCTCAAGAATAGAAAGGCCAGATTAGACTTTGCCAAAAAAACATCTAAAAAAGCCAGCCCAGTTCTGGAACAGCATTCTTTGGACAGATTAAACTAAGATCAACCTGTACTAGCATGATGGGAAGAGAAAGGTATGGAGAAGGCTTGGAATTGATCATGGTCCGAAGCATACCACATCATCTATAAAAGACGGTGGAGGCAGTGTGATGGCATGGGCATGCATGGCTTCCAATGGCACTGGGTCACTAGTGTTTATTGATGATGTGACAGAAGACAGAAGCAGCCGGATGAATTCTGAAGTGTTTAGGGATATACTGTCTGCTCAGATTCAGCTAAATTCAGCAAAGTTGATTGGATGGCGCTTCACAGTACAGATAGACAATGACCCAAAACATACTGCGAAAGCAACCCAAGAGTTTTTTAAGGCAAAGAAGTGGAATATTCTGCAATGGCTGAGTCAATCACCTGATCTCAACCTGATCGAGCATGCATTTCACTTGCTGAAGACAAAACTAAAGGCAGAAAGACCCATGAACAAACAACAACTGAAGACAGCTGCAGTAAAGGCCTGGCAAAGCATCACAAAGGAGGAAACCCAGCATTTGGTGATGTCCGTGGGTTCCAGACTTCAGGCAGTCATTGCCTGCAAAGGATTCTCGACAAAGTATTAAAAATTAACATTTTATGTATGATTATGTTCATTTGTCCAATTACATTATCTGTGTATAAAAATGGTTGCAATTCCTAAACATTTCATACGATATTTTTGTTCAACCCCTTGAATTAAAGCTGAAAGTCTGCACTTCAATTGCATCTCGATTGTTTCATTTCAAATCCATTGTGATCGCGTACAGAGCCAAAATTATGAAAATTGTGTCACTGTCCAAATATTTCCGGACCTAACTGTACATGCACTCACACACACACACACACACACACACACACACACACACACACACACACACACACATATGCACCCCAGTGTGTGTGTGTGTGTGTGTGTGTGTGTGTGTGTGTGTGTGTGTGTGTGTGTGTGTGGTGTGTGTGTGTGAGATAAAAAGAGAGAGACACATGGAGAGAGGCAGAGAGCGTGTAGTGTGATGTAGTGTGGTAGGTGTGTGTAGTGCTGCCCTCCCTGGCTTTCCCATGGCTATTTCGAGACAGACACAAGGGAGAGGAGGAGCGCTTCCCAGTCAACAGTTTACACACACACACACACACACACACACACACACACACACACATACATACACACACACACACACGCATGAGTGCGCATAAGGCCAGACTATATGACTACGACTCAATGATACACAC